>NC_073234.2:61741060-62044090 GCF_029281585.2 Gorilla gorilla gorilla | reverse complement strand
ATGAGGATGTGTGCCTGATGGCTGTAAGTACTGAGCTGTTGCTTTCACCACCATCTCTATTGTTTTCCAAAGCTCAGCCCTCTCACTAGGGAGAAGCCATGGTTTTAGTGTATGTGCTAGAGGATTTCATCCATTTAAACGAGGTATTTGCTGCTAAGGGGACATTGTATATAGAAAGACCAAGAATGGCATTTAAGTCAAGCTATGTGGTAAGAATGACTGATAATCTTTTTTTTTTTTTAAAAAAAAGAAGTAAATCCTTTAACACTATTCATTCGTCTGTCTCTTCTTTAACATTTTCTGGGTGCATCTAGATGAATAAGAAAAGGTGCCTTCACTCTCAAAGATCACAGAAGCAAACAGAGGTGTGTCTTGGAAATATGAAGGAAAGACCTATATTCTAGACAAGCCCCAAGGCTGTGGGGTCAGAGAAAGTTTCTTCAAGCAGGTAAGGCTCATTACAAAAATTATTAGCATATATCATTTTACTTGCTTCCTGCATTAAAATTTTCCTTCAAAATCTAATCAAAAATGTTTTTAAAACTCTGATTTTACATGGCTTTTATTAATATTTTCCTTCTCAGATTTTTAAACAACTTAAAAACATATAAATAAGTAGTAAGACTTCTTTAATTTTTTCCCTCTGATTGTGGAAAAGTTTCTGTGATTTTTCTTTCTGAGTTTCAAAGCCTGAACTCCTTGATAGTTAATTAAAACAGGTCATTTAGCCACTAGCCACTAATCACATAAATTGTAACACAGAGACAAAGTGATGGTCATATTCCATTAATAATTGAGCTAAATGTCAATATTGTGCTTTTGCCTAGAAAATGATGAGAAAATATTTACTAGGGGGAAAATAGGCACTATTTTGACCCTTAAGTAAGGATGGAGCTACTAAAAAATTAGTCAGAAGGATTTTCAACTGGATTTCTCTCAAGTGGTAGGCTAGGTTCTGAAATCCAGAGATACATCTCAAACAATTGCTACACTATGTAATTTTGCACTCACCAGTTTTAAAAGTTGAAGATGTATCAGAAAGCATTTTTAATCTCTTTTGTTTTTATCAAACATTGCCAACTTTGAACAATGCTTTGTTATGCTCTGGGAGGATGCTGCAAATGAGCCTGTAAAAGTTTTCTGTGCTTCTGTTCTAATGTAGAGGATGGGGTATGGAGAAGATAATATTGGCCATGAGCTTTAGAATTACTGAAGCTGAATTGATGGAAAGTGGTGGAATCACCATATTATACTGCCTGACTGTCTTTGTTTGTGCTGCTGTAACAGTATACCACAGACTGGGTAATTTATAAAGAACAGAAATTTATTTTTCACAGTTCTGGAGGCTGGAAGTCCAAGGTCAAAGCACCAGCATTTGGTGTCTAGTGAGGGCTGCTGTCTGCTTCCATGATGGTGCCTTATTGTTGCATTCTTCAGAGAGCAGAAATGCTGAGTTTTCATATGAGAGAAGGCAGAAGAGCAAGAGGAATGAATTCCTTACATGAAGCCATTTTATAAGGGCACCAGTTCTATTCCTAAGGGAAAAGCCCTCATGGCCTAATCACCTTTTAAAAGCCCCACCTCTTAATACTGTCATATTGGCAACCTGAATTTTGGAGGTGACCCATTCAAACCATAACACTTGTTTTATGTATATTTAAATTGTTCTTTAATAAACTATTTTACTTAAAAATTAGTGTCCACACCAGGTCCAGTGGCTCATGCCTGTAATCCCAGCACTTTGGGAGGCCAAGGCAGGCGGATCACCTGAGGTCAGGAGTTCGAGACCAGCCTGGCCAACATGGTGAAACCCAGTCTCTACTAAAAATACAAAAATTAGCCAGGTGTGGTGGCATGTGCCTGTAATCCCAGCTATTGGGGAGTCTGAGGTAGGAGAATCGCTTGAACCCAGGAGGCAGAGGTTGCAGTGAGCTGAGATCGTGCCCTGCACTCCAGCCTGGGAGACAAGTGAGACTCCATCTCAAAAATAATAGTAATAATAATAATAATTAGTGTTCAAAGGTCTTACCTGCCTAATCAGTTCTACCGGTAATTTCTTGAAAGATAAGACAATGTTTTAGAAGTTATATTTTTTTTACCAAGTCGGTAAATGCTGCCAAATAGTTTCCCCTAAAATTTGCACAATGTAACTACAAAATGATGAAACAGTTTATTGCTTTCAGTTTTGAGGCTCCATTTCTTTACTGATGAGTCTTTACCAATAAGCCATTCACACTTCATGAAGAAAAATTCATTTCTAAATACTAGCAAAAAATTTTGATCTAATAACCTGAATTCATATTTTATGTCATAAAATATATGAAAAATTTCTCGATCTTTAATAAGCCAGTTCAAATATTGTATGCCTTTGTAAAAAAATAAAATAAAGTGACCGGTGAGTGATTAATAAAGATTTGCTGAATGAATAATGAATGACTTAAAACTGTGTCTTGGGAGAAAAGAGAGAAATTTCTACCAGTGCTTGATATATTTGATTGAGCCATATGAAGTCTGAAAGGATGTAATTTAAATGAAGAAAAATACACATAACTCTTCTAATTCACTTTTTTTGCTGCTGGTAAATGTTTAACCAGCTCTAAAAAAAAATACACAAGTATAATTGCATAGTTTATCTCAAATTCGGATAAAAAAATGGAGCACACAATTTGCAAATAATAAGTTGTACAATTTTTAACACATTTATATAACCATTTGATTTTTAAATAATATTTTTATTTTTTGCCAAAATCTTGATTCTTTAGCTAGTCTATATTTGTAATTCAACCATGATTTGAAAAAAAAATCATATTACAAATCAGTAGTTGATTAGTACTTATTTCAGCAAAGAAGTCACTCAAATTGTCAGTGAATATTTCTGACAAATATATTGATGGACGGATATTTTTTATTTTCGTTAAAGAGTGAGAAGAAAGTGAAACAACAAAAACAGATGTTAGAACTTCACTCATTTCATTAATGGCATCATCAACTTCTTTGCCCAATTGAATTATAGTTTTTAATAACTGAAATAATGTTTTTCCAATTTTTGTGCTTTTCACAAAATAATGCATACAGACACAATATATTTTTGAGTTTAATCCTTATTAGTAACACTTTTTGTCACCACATTCTTAAGTCTAGGCAATCAATAAAACAATGAGTCAAGCTCTGATTTGTAGTTTTGTCAGTTTCCATAGTGTAAATATTCCGACCATGGCTGACTTTAAGCTACCAACATGGCATCACTGAAAACGAAGTTGGGAAGAGATGCACAGTAGCACACCATCACATAGTATTTTCATCATACAGATACAACAAATGTAACTGATTTCAAAATTATAGGTAACAAAAGATGTAATAAAATAATTAGGAATGGATATATTTTTAGTGTATGCTACCTTTGTTTTATTATAATTTATTTAACTGTTGACACATATATTTTTTAACAATGGCTATGTTTCATAACTGGCTCACAAAATTCCTAACAATTAAACAGCCACCTTTTAACCTGTGAGCCAGTGCAGGTTAGCTCAAGAACAACACTTCTGCTCTCTTGTGTGAGCTATTATATGAAATTATCTCGTGTTTGGGGGGGGGCAGTGGGGGGATGTGATAAAACTATATTCTTGCTATGCCACTCTCCTTTCTCTGAAAATATGCAAAATTGTGCTTACACGTGGTATTTCCTCAAACTTAAATGAGTTCTATTACCTCCCAGTTTGAAATTTTTGTTAAACTTCAGGGCCTCCCAGTTTGAATACTGCCACCTCCCTGGAGGCTTTCTTGATTTTCTTTTCACAATTAATACGTTTTTCATTCCTCTGAGATACCAATGCACTTTACACATCCTCTACCTAGAATGTTCTTAATTCTATAGGTATTATCACCTTTCCACCTTATGCTTCACAGCAGGCACTCAACACACGTTATGGACTCTAATATTTTTCTATGTACTTGAAAACATAAGATACAACAAATATTAATTAATAAGGTAACTTCCACAAGGACAAACCTTTATGCCATGTAAGAAAAGCCCAATTTTTCCCTCTATCATTTTGGTGAGTGAGTACTCACACACACATGGGAGAATGCCTCCAAAGTTCTATAATTTGGAAGAATTAATGAAAATGTCACTTTTATATGACAAGACAACACATGAACACTGGACCCCAATACAAACATGACTCAAGTTCCATCTAATCAAAGGAAATTGGGCAGCAGCTTGTGGCTAAAATAACACACATGCTCAGGTAGGACATTCTCTATAGAGTCACACAGCAGCTTAGGCCATAGTGGAAGAAGTTCTTTCAGTATTGGAAGTTAGGAGGCTTAAAATCTCAGTCTTGTTTCAACAATGCATTGATTGAGCAAGGTCTCCTAGTATTTCTGAGGCTTGGTGTTTATATCTATAAAGTAATATGGCTGAATGAGATGGCCTCAAAAAGAGAACCAGCTAGCCCCAATTGTCTATAATTTTAAGACTCAGTCATGTGCAGCTGGGCAATGCAGAGACTGCTGTCTCCAGTGTCCTATAAACCCAATTCTTAAATCAAATTATCAAAAGGTAGGCAGGAGTAATTATTTTCTCACTCCCTAATTCTAGATTGTTCTATAAAGGGAATCATCTTGAACTTTGGAACTATGTGGAGAAATATGTAATCAATATTACTTATAATATATAGCTGCATTGTGGTGGAATAATTTTAGAGCTCTATTTTAAACACATTATTCTATTGAAATATTGAACTCTTCTGGAAAGAAAATATAGTTTTTCAATTAGAAAAACTTTCTGCTATAAACAAAGATTTTTTGTAACTATGGGCTCTGCATCAGAGTGTTGGCTGCTATGGAGACCAAAGGACATAAATATCAAGTAAATTCTAAATCATCCGGTAATCTCTGTTGGGAAGAATATTTTTCTTTTCTTCAGAAAAAAATAATTTTATAAGTTCAACAGTAGAGAAAGGAAGACAAAATTTATAAAACTGATGCAACTATGTCCCTATGGAAGTCACAGAATATGATAAATAGGGCCTAAGTCTGTTGTTCCAGTTGTTTGTAATAACCAGCAAAGTAAGAAGGTAGCTGTTACAGAAGTAAGCGGCAACACTTGGAAAAGCAGGTAGGAGTTCTTTGATGCTACACTGACCTCACCCACAGAAATAATTGGTCCCGTGGAACCTGAAAGAACTAAGGAGGTGAAAATTGATCTCAAAAAACCATTTGGGGCTCCTTCTATGTCCTAGGTGCCATGCAACCCAGGCCTTCTTCGCAGGCCCCTCTACACGAGCTGCTCAGCTTCTATGCACCCCAAAGAGAAATAAAGTTCTGAATTTTCTATCCCATTCAGGTATCTCAAAAGAATTGATAGCCTTGATTGAAAAGGTTGCCAGCTTCCCTATCTCAACCCAAGAGGGTGGGAGGAAAGAAAAGGCAACAGATAACATTTTTCATTTACACTTTCTTAAAATCATTGGGTTTTGACCTCAAACTGGAATTCCCACATCTTGCATCTCAATTGCATGTCTGTTGTCACTTAGCATTCCTTAAATATGTGTCTGGCAAGAGCCTCATGTTCGTTAATACACATCCAGTGAATACCTACAACATACAGAACACTCTGTTAGCTTCTTTGGGCATAAAAGAATCAAATAAACGTTGATTCTGCCCCACAGTGAGCTTATATACTACTGCAGTAGAGATAAAAACATGTCCATAAATATAATACAAAATGCTGTTTTATAATGAAAATGAATGCCAAGTATATAGGAGTTCTTTTGTGGAGGAGGTAAATTTCAGCTGAGCAGCTAGGGAAATGAAATAATGAGGTAATGAAAAGTTGGAATTAAAGTGGATTATAAAAATCAAACAATTGTGGAAGGAGAGGACAGGTACCTTAGACTGATCAGTTTTACTAGAGTATAAGATGTAAAATGGGAGTGACAGGCTATAGGAAGTAGGTTCTTGGGGGGAATTATGGCTAATAAAATTAGTTATGGTATGTCTAAAATCTTTATTTAAAAACTGTGGAAGATATCCAATGAAAAGATTAAAAATCTTGGATTAAAATTATTAGTTGAGTGCTTAAAATACAGTTTTGGATGTAAGCTATAGGGGGATGAGAATCGAAATAATGAGATGGCCAAGAGACAGACCCCAGGGTGAGTGAAACAAAAAGAGAAATGAGGATGCAGTGAAGGACTACTTAGATTTTATTTTTTTATATATATCTGGGTATATGTTTTAGTAGATTCAAATCATGAACCTAAAACAATCATAACAAAACAATGAATTATTGAATGCAGTCATTGTGATAAATACCTTTATAAATTATCTTATTTTGCCATTATGGCAGCTTTATGAAGATGCCCTTATTTACATATTATAAACAAGAATACTAATTTCCCTCAATGTCACATTATTGAAATATTCTAAGACAGTAATAGATTCCAGATCTAATTTGATCCAAACTCTAAGTCACTGTGCTATCCTGCCTCTCAAATGCTGTCCTTCCCTAAAAGCTGCTGATAACCTAAACAATTGGACCAACTAGGATTGTCAGATTTAGCAAATGAAAATACAGAATATCCAGTTAAATGTGAACTTTAGATAAACAACAAATATATTTTTAGAATAAGTATGTCACAGGTAATATTTGGGAAATAATTATACTAAAAACTTGTTATTTATCTGAAATTCAAATTTAACGGGGCATCTTATATTTTATCTGGCAAACCTATGATGAACTAAAGTGCAGGAAATTATGTCCATTCTCTTAAAAAATAGATTTTTCTGGCTGGGCATGGTGGCTCATTCCTATAATCCCAGTACTTTGGAGGCCAAGGGGGGTGGATCACCTGAGGTCAGGGGTTTGAAGCCAGCCTGGCCCACATGGTGAAACCCTGTCTCTACAAAATATACAAAAATTAGCCGGGCATGGTGGCAGGCATCTGTAATCCCAGCTACTGGGGAGGCTGAGGCATGAGAATCACTTGAACCCGAGAGGCAGAGGTTGCAGTGAGCCAACATCACACCACTGCACTCCAGCCTGGGCAACAAGAGCGAGACTCCATCTCAAAAAACAAAAAAACAAAAAACAAAACAAAACAAAAAAACAGATTTTCCTTAGCCTATAGTCAATAACAAAGTAGGGAGACAATAAATGAGTTATAGATAAATAAAAATGAATTATTAAATGAATGATACATCATAAAAATCGCTATGGAGTGAATAATCTTACTTTAGCTGTTTTTATATAATGTTATTATTGATACCTTCTGGATGTTATCTTAATTAGGAATATGGGGTAAAATATCCATATAAGTGCTGCAAATATAAATGAAGATATTAACATACCCATCTTAACGAATTTTGAAAAGAAACCTTGCCACAACCCCAACCATCTACATGCACAGGGCTAATTTAAAATGTTCTTCTGATTTTATGTAGCTAAATAATAAATGCATATTTCAGTGGTCTGTTTTTCTTATTATATTCTCTAGATGTGATACATCCAAGGACCAAATCAAGAGCACAATAGTGTGGACATTTTAAGGAAGAAAACAATAATTTAAACTTATTTTAAATAATATTATTCAAAATAATAATTACTCAAATTCAATAAAATTATTCAAAATAATTGTATAAATTTAAATTATTCTTGAGTTATTACTATTCTCAGCTGATAGAATAAAGCCTTTAAAAATCACTGTCCTTAATCTATTTTGAGTTGATTTTTATATATTATATGTGTCCGATTTCATTCCTTTGCATGTGAATATCAATTTTCTTAACAGCATTTATTGAAGAGACTATCTTTTCCCCATTGTAAATTCTTACCACCCTTGTTCATCAGTTGACCATATATGCATGGGTTTCTGTCTGGGATTTCTATTCGATTTCATTGGTCTATGTATGTTTTTATGCCAGTATCATCCTGTTTTGATTACTGTCATTTTGTAATATATTTTGAAATCAGGGAATGTAATACCTCTAGTTTTGTTCTTCTTGCTCAAAATGCTTTCAGCTACTCAAGGTCTTTTGTGGTTCCAAATGAATTTCAAGATTGTTTTTTCTATTTCTGTAAAAAAAAAAAACAGGGAAATATGGATGTTTTAACAATATTAATTCTTCCAATCAATGAACATGAGATGCCATTCCATTTATTTGTGCCTTTTAAATTTCTTTCATCAATATTTTGTGGTTTTCAGTGTTCAAGTTTTCACTGCCTTCGTTGAGTTTATTCCTTAGCATTTTTTATGTTCCTGTAAATTGAATTATTTTCTTAATTTCCTTTTGGGATAGATTATTGTTAGTGTTTAGAAATGCTACTGATTTTTATATGCTGATTTTTTATCATGAGAATTTACTATATTTGCTTATTAGTTCTAACAGTTTCTTTTTTAGCAATCTTTAGGTTTTTCTATATATAAGATCATGTCATCTGCAAGCAGAGACAATTTTACTTCTTCTTTTTTGATTTGTATGCCATTTATTTCTTTTTCTTTCCTAATTACTCTAGGTAGGACTTCCAGTACTAATTTGAATAGGAGAGTTGACAGTATCCTTCTCTTGTTCTAAATCGTAGAAAGAATTCAGCTTTTCACCATTGAATATGTTAGCCGTGGGCTTCTCATAAATGGCTATTATCATGTTGAGGTAAGTTCCTTCCAAACCTAATTTTTTGAGAATTTTTCTCATGAAACAGCTTTGAATTTTGTCACATGCTTTTTGTTGTTGTTGTTGTCTATTGAGTTGAACATGTGATTTTACCCCCTCTTTCTATTCATGTGGTTTATCCTCCTATCTGTTAATTGATTTGTGTATGTTGAAACACGTTTGCATTCTAGGGATAAATCCTACTCGGTCATGGTGTATAATTCTTTTAATGGGCAGTTGTATCTGGTTTGTTAGTATTTTGTTGAGGATTTTGGTATCTACATTCATCAGGGATAAGTGAGATTACATCAAACTATATGTGATGGTTAAATTTATTAGTACACTTGGCTGGGCCACGGTGCCCAGATATTTAGTTAAGTCTTATTCTGGATGTTTCTGTAAGCATGTTTTTTGATGAGGTTAACGTTTAACTTGGTGGACCTGGAGCAAAGTAGATTGTTCTCCATAATGTGGGTGGGCCTCTTTGGATTTTGGAGGAAACATATTTCTCATTTGAGTGTGTTATTCCAGTTTGCTTACCAAGTAACCTTAAAAGCTGCTTGTTTTTAGTGGGTCCCAGAACAAAAGAAAGCTTTGCTACAGGTCCAGGCTGCTGTGCAAGCTTCTCTGCCACTTGAGCCATATGATTCAGCAGATCCATTGGTGTCTGAAATGTCAGTGGCAAATAGTGATGTGTGTAAAGCCTTTGGTAGGCCCCCTTAGGAGAATCACCTGCCATCCTCTGTAGATAGCTACTTTCCTTTTGGAAAACAGCTTTTGACCTGCCACTGGCCCTTAATGGAGACTGAACACTTAATCATGGGCCACCAAGTTACCACGAGACCTGGGCTTCCTATTAGTAACTAGGTGTTTTGTGACACTCAAAGCCATAAAATTGAGTGTGTACATTAGCACTTTATCATCAAATGGAAGTAGTATATATGAGATTGACCCCAAGCGTGCCCTGATGGCACAAGTCAGTTCCAAGAAGAAGCATCCCAGATGCCCATGCTTTCCACTCCTGCTATACCACCTTCTTTCTCACAGCCTGCACCTATTGCCTCATGTGGAGTTCCCTATGATCTGTTGACAGAGGAAGAAAAGACACAGGCCTGATTTACAGAGGAAGAAAAGACATGGGCCTGATTTACAGTTGGTTTTGCACAATATGCAAACACCACCCAAAAGTAGACAGCTGCAGCATCATACTCCCTTTCTTGGTCATCCCTGAAGCACAATAGTGAAGGGAAATCCTACTGGTGGGCAGAACTTCAAGCAGTGCACCTGACTGTTCACTTGGCTTGAAAGCAAAAATGGCCAGGCATGCAATTATACACCAATTAGTGGGCTATGGCCAAAGGTTTAGCTGGATGGTTAGGGAGTTGGAAGTTACAAGATTGGAAAACTGGTTACAATATAGTCCAAGAAAGACAGCAGAAAACATGAATATATTTATGCCTTATGTGAATGTTCATTAAAGGATGACCTTTTCGGGGAGGATTTTAATAATCAAGTGGATAGGATGATCAGTTATGTGTATCTGCCTGTTTCCCCAGCCACACCTGTTATCCAATGAGCTCATGAACCAAGTGGCCATGGTAGCAGGGATGATGGTTATGCATGGGCTTAAAAACATGGATTTCCATTCATCAAGGCAGATCTGGCTGCAGCTGATGCTGAGTGCCCTATCAGCCAGCAGCACAGACAAACATGGAGTCTGATATGACACCATTAGCCAGGGTGATCAGTCAGCTACCTAGTGACAGGTTGATTACATTGGATCACTTCTATCATGGAAAGGGTAGCATTTTGTTGTGACTAGAGTAGACACTTACTCTGGATATTAATTTTCCTTCCCTGTGTGCAATGTTTCTGCCAAAACTACCATCCTTGGACTTACAGAATGCCTTATCCATCATCATGGTATTACACACAGCATTTCTTCCGGTCAAGGAACTGATTTTAGTGAAATATGTCTTACCATGTTCTCCATTATCCCGAAGCAGCTGTCTGGATAGAATTTTGGAATTACCTTTTGAAGACTCAGTGACAGCACCAGTTAGACGGCAATACCTTGTAGGACTGGTGCAAGATTCTCCAGGAGATTGCGTATGCTCTTAATCAGCACCCAATAGATGGTGCTGTTTTTCCCATAGCCAAGATTCACAGGGCCAAAAATCAATGGGTGGAAATGGGAGTGAGACTGCTCACTATTACCCCTAGTGCCCCACTAGCAAAAATTTTGTTTCCTCTTCCCACAACCTTATGCTTTGCTGGCCAAGAAGTCTTAGTGTGAAAAGGAGGAGTGCTTCTACTAGGAGACACAACAATGTTTCCATCAAACTGGAGGTCAAAACTGACACCTGGCCTCTTTGGGCCCCTCATACCTCCAAATCAACAGACAAAGAAAGGAGTTATTGTGCTGGATCAGGTGATTAATGCTGACTACAAAGGAAGACTTGGAATGCTACTTCACAATGGAAATGAGGAAGAGTATGTCTGGAAGAGAGAAGACCTCTTAGAGTATCTTATTATTACCATGTCCTGTAATTAATCCTGTAATTAATGTCAATGGAAAACCACAACAACCCAATCTAGGCAAGATGACTAATAGCCCAGACCCTTCAGTAATGAAGGTTTGAGTCACCCCACCATGTTAAACAAACAAACAAACAAAAACATAAGTAGTGAGGTGCTTGCTGAGAGCAAAAAGAATATGGAATGAGTAGTGGAACAAGGTAGTCATAAATACCAGCTACAGTCATATGACCGGCTACAGCAATCAGTACTGCAACTGCCATAAGTATATCTTTCTTCTTTTATTATGAATATGTTTGTGTGCATGTACAGCAAACCTTGTTTTCTGACTTCTCTGATCCCCTTTTCATGTGATGTAAGATGTATTGACTTTATATCATACTATTTAAGTATAATTAACTATGTAAACGTCAAATATTTCAGTTATTGGATTCAAGAAGAGTAGGTGCCACCCAAGGACATTGCATCCTTTTTTGGAGAAATGGTTAATGTGTTTCTGATTGTATACAGGATAGTTGTATCATGTTAGGCCAGAAGTATGACCTTGTTACTGTCTTTAACTGGAGATTAGACATGGTTTAAGGAGATGCACGAAGGTGCCATGTTGACAAGGGGTGGACTCGTGATGGTTAATTTTATGTGTTAATTTGATTGGGCCACAGTGCCCGGATTTTTGGTCAAATATTTTCCTAAATGTTTCTGTGAGGGTGTTTGTGGCTTTGAGTAAAGCATATTGGTTTCCATGATGCGAATGGGCCATATCCAGTCAACTGAAGGCCTGATAGAATATAAAGACTAACCTCTTCCAAGCAAAAAAGTAATTCTGCAAGCAGATGACCTTCAGACTTGAACTGTACCATTGGCATGCCTCCCTGGGTCTCCAGCCTGCCAGATCACCCAGAAGACTTTGGATTTGCCAGCCTTCATAACTGTATGACCCAACTCCTCACAACAAATTTTTCTCTGCATATATATTTATCCAATTTGTTATTTTTCTCTGGAGAACTCTAACTAATAAGTATGACTATAATTCAATTTAGGTACCCCTTATTTATTTCACATTGAATCCTACATTCCGCTATGTTCAGTCTCTCTAAATCCTTTTACATAAAGATTCTAATTTGCATTTAAAATATTTTTAAATGCTCTCTGAATAAAGTCCAAGAAAATTTATACCAAGGTCAAAGTCTAGTTAAAGAAACAAGTCATGTCATATAATACAAGTTAATTCAATTGTATTCTTTTTCTATTTTCCTACTTTTAAATTGAAAAAAATATCCTTGAGAGTTTGGCTCAAGCTAGAGAATTCTAAGCCCTCAGAAAAAAAGAAAAAATATATAACCTTTATTTCTTCCTTCTATCTTTGTTTTTCTATGTGAAATTGATGCTGTCTTTGAGCTTTGCCCAGTAGAAACCTGGTATATTCCATTTGTTGTTAGACAATATGTTGTTTAATTTCCACATATTTGTGAATTTTCCAATTTTCTTCCTCTTACTGATTCTAGTTTCACATCATTGTGAT
Organism: Gorilla gorilla gorilla; assembly: GCF_029281585.2. Classification (NCBI taxonomy): domain Eukaryota; kingdom Metazoa; phylum Chordata; class Mammalia; order Primates; family Hominidae; genus Gorilla; species Gorilla gorilla. Next base: position 62,031,372 of record NC_073234.2, on the reverse strand, counting down.
CAGAAAATATTACTTCAATCGTCTTAAATTTGTTAAGATTTGTTTTGTGGCCTAGCATATGATCTATCCTGGAGAATGCTCCATGTGTGTTTGAGAAGACTGTGCATTCTGCTACTATTGGGTGAAATGTTCTGTATATGTATTTGAGTTTATTTTGTCTTCAGTGTAGTTTAAATATGATGTTTATTGATTTTCTGTCTGGATAGTTTATCCATTGTTGAAAGTGGTAATTAAGTCCCCTATTATTGTTTTATTGCTGTCTATTTCTTCCTTAAGATCTATAGAATTTGCCATATGTATTTAGGTGCTCTGATTTGGGTGCATATATATTTACAATTGGTATAACCTCTTGATAAATTGACCCTTTTATCATTATATGACCTACCTTGTCTCTTGCTATGGTTTTTGAATTAAAGTCTATTTGTCTAAGTATACACAAATATACTCTGCTCTCTTTTGGTTTCCATTTGCAGAGAATATGTTTTTCTGTCCCTTTACTTTCAGTCTGTGCATCCTTAAAACCGAAAAGAATATCTTGTAGCCAACAAATATTTGGATATTATAAAAATCCTTTTAGACATCATATGTCTTTTGATTACACCCATTAAATTTAAAGTTACTATTGATGGGTTAAAAACATTCTACTGCCATTTTGTTAATTGTTTTCTGGTTATTTTGTAAATCATTCTTTTCTTCCTCTCTTGCTATATTCCTTTGTAATTTAATAATTTTATGTGATGCTTTGCTTTGAATTTTTCTCTTTTTTATATATCTACTATAGGTTTCTGATTTATGGTTACCATAATACTTATATGAAACATCTTATAGTCATAACAGTCTATTTAAGCTGATAACATTGATTGCATATAAAAACTCTACATCTTATTTCCTCTTCATGATTTGTTTACAATGTCACAATTTACATCTTTTTATAATATGTCTACACTAACAAATTACTGTCCCTATAGTTATTTTTAATACTTTTGTCTTCCAATCTTTTTACTAGAACTTTAAGTTATCTACACACCACCTTACAGTGTTAGAATATTCTGAGGTGGAAATGGTGGCTCATACTTGGAATCCCAGAACTTTGGGAAGCCAAGGGTGGAGGATCACTTGAGCCCAGGAGTTTGAGACAAGTCTGTGCAATGGTAAGACCCTGTCTCTACACTAATAATAATAATAATAATAATAACAAAATTAAGCCAGGCATGGTGGCACCCCTATAGGCCTAGCTACTTGGGAGGATCTCTTGAGTCTAGGAAGTCAAGGCTTCAGGGAGCTATGATGGTGCCACTTCACTCCAGTCTGGGTGACAGAGTAAGACCCTGTCTCAAAACAAAAGAATATCCTGAATTTGATGGGGTAATTACCTTTATTGGTGAGTTTTAGACTTTTTTATGTTTTCATTTTACTAATAGGTGTCCTTTGATTTCATATTGAAGAACTCCCTTTGGCATTTATTGGAAGGCAGATCTAGTGGTGATGAACTCCCTCAACTTTGTCTTGGAAAGCCTTTTTCTTACTTTCATATCTGCAGGTCAGCTTTGCCAAGCAAAATATTCTTGGTTGAGAGGTTTTTTTTATTTCAGAACTTTGAATATAGTATCCTTCTGCCCCATTTTTTGCAAGATTTCTGCTGAGAAATCTGTTGATAGCCTCAGGGAGTTTACCTTGTAGGTGACAAACCTCTTTTCTCTTGCTGCTTTCAAAATTATATTTTTATGTTTGCTTTTGTCAGTGTGATTATAATATGTCTCCCTGTAGCTTCCTTTGAGTTGAACCTGTATGAAGATCTTTGAGTTTAATGAATCTGGATGTTCATATCTCTCTCCAGATCTGGGGAGTTTTCTGGGGAGTTTTCAGCTATTGCTTTCTTAAATATTCATACCTATTACAATAAAAGCACTCATGCCACACCTCTTCTTTACTCTTACAGGGAATTCTTAAGATTGTATTCTGTCAGTTCTGCAAAGCCAGGCCAGGTGCTGAGAACCTCCTGTTTGTCTTCTCCGGGAGCAGTTCCCTAAAATACTCAAGATTCTGTGCCTTCTCCCAATTCTGCAGAGTTGAGCCAGCTGCCGGCATGAGACACTTGTACTTGTCATCCATAACGGCTTGCTCAGAGAGCTGTCCTATGGGGGGATGAAGCACAGAGAGTGTTTGGGGTGCCCATGGGTCAGCTAGGGGGAGGAGGTCCACGGATGAGGTATCCTGAGAAGCTCATGGGCAGGCTTCCTGATGCAGTCCACAGAGAGGATTCCCTTCCCTGCCTCCATCTTCACCCCATCATTCAGCTGGGCTGATCTCCTAAGAGTTCTAGGAAAGGCAAGAAAAAGTACATCTCTTGGACAGTATCCAGCATGGCTGGAGAAGCTAGGTTCTCACCCATTACACTCTCACTTTCTCTTGGGGGAGAAATCATGGGCTGAGGAGGTCTCTCTTGGCACTAAACTATGCCACCTTGGGTGGGTGATGCAGGTAAAGTGCAACTGTTTTTCTTACCCGCTTCATGCATCTTGGACTTTTTGCTCTAACAGTGTGTAGCAACTTCTCTGCTGAACTCCCAGACTCCCACAGAGTTACTCTCACCCATGGGTAGTTGACAAAAATTGATTCTTTACAGGGGAGAGATGTTAGAAAACTCCTATTCTGCCATCTTGCTCTAGTGAAGAAATTTGTGGCTCAAAAATGTGAACTTATGGTTCACAGGCCCTTACTCCTCAACACTAGTACTTAGATAAAATTATCAGAGTGAAAAAAATAAGTAAAATAAAGTCATAACAATAAACAGAAGGCAGATTTCAACATTTCTGAGAAAAAAAAGAAAACAGATATAAGCATCTTTATGGAGGTGAAAACTCTTTCCCAGAGTTTCTTCAGGAATAATAACAAATCTATGCATTGAAACCTGGAAGGGATCTGGGCTTAGAGTTAGTATGTTTGAGGGAAGGCAGGGATAAGAAAGGCAACTTAACACAGTGCTTTTGCGATCTGCATTTGGAGCAGCTGAACCAACAGAAGTCTTCTCCATCCCCTTCCCTTTTCTCACAGAAGTACAACAGGTATTTGTACTCAAGCAGTGTGGAATAATTTGTACTCAAGCAGTGTGGGAAGCCTTTTCTTAAATAATTAAAAGAACTCTCTGGGGAAAGCAAAGATTCCCATTCCCCATAATAAAGCCCTCTTCATTCTGGTATTTCTGGAGCTCTTTATTCTAAAAACCCTCTTCCCCCACCTACTGTTCTTAAAGTGAAATCTATATGGTGATGTGTTTCTCACTCTCCGTACATAGTTCCCACCCATGTCAGAAACCCTCCATTTACACAGTAGAGGAAACCACACCAGCTTCTTGGTCTTTCATTCTTTTCTAGGATCCTACCACATAGAACCAACAGGAGAATGAGGAAAATGCGCAACATATAAAGACAAAAACAAACAGAAAAACTGATGTTGAATAAAGCAGAGATAATTCAGGGAATAGAAGAAAATCTTCCAAAAATTGTGGAGAAAAAGAGAAAAAATGTCATTCTATAACTAAAATAAGAAAATGTTTCTATAAAAAAATGGACAATGAGAGAACAAGAAAGAGCTCTTAGCAGTGAAAAATACCATTGCCATATTGCCAAACTAGAACATTCAAAAGAAAGACTGGAAAATTAAGTGCAAAAAATTTTCCAAGAAGTAGCAAAATGAGAAAGTGATGGGTAATATGAGGAAACAGATATAGGATTTGGCAAGAAGTTCCAAACGCTGACTAAGGGAAGCCCCAGAGGAGAAACCTGCCCAGCAGAGACCATGGTACCTGCAGCAAGTCTCAGGGACCCTGAAGGCAGAGCTCAGAAGGGGCAAGCATAAGCGGTTGTGGCTCCACACAGTCCTGCTTTTCTCCTAAGTGGAAAACAAGCCACCTACTCAAAATTGAGACTTCTCTCCTCTTTTTTCCAAGGCCCCAATCCAAAGGGGTCTGGAGGGCCCCAGCCCTCCTGTTCTGCCATCTGGGATTTGTGCCTACCCTCCCTTCCCATGCTTGCAGGGCAGGTCCCCAGGTGGCACTGGATAAGCCCCTGTTTATTACAATTTTAAAAAGGGAGAATAGCAAAGTGAAGGGGGGATATTTTTTTCAGAGAAAGAATAGACAGAAATACTCCAGAGCTAAAGAATACCACCTTCTTCACATTAAAATAGATTCTGAATAGAAATGGAAGACTATAGATACATTTTAAAGACATTTTAGAGCATCAAGGATAAAGTGAATATTTCAAAAAGAAAATACGAATTATTCCAAAGTGACAAGGACTAGGTAGGAATTATATTTCCTGTCAGCAATAAAATATGATAAAAAGAAAGTAAGGGAATATTTTCAAAATTCTGAGAAAAAAATGTTCAGTTAAATTCTATAGCAAGTCAATTCAGTAATCAAGTGGCATGGCATTTGATTGCCATTGTTAGAATTGACTCAGAAAGCTTACTTCCTATCCACCTTTTGGTAAAAGGTACTTGAGAATTTACTCTAGCCAAACAACAAAATACTGCAGAAAATGAAAAGATACATTATGCAAGGAAACTGGAATTAAATGGGAAGACTAAGGAAGGAAAGACCAAGATGACAAGAGACCTAGAGAACTATCAGTCTATTCTGAAGAGGAAGTGAGAGGACTCTGAGAGAGAGGACTCCAGGAAAAAAAAAAAAAGAGGATGCTACAAAATATGACTGAGAGCCTGGAAAAAATTAAACATATGACAAAGGTAAATGCAAGGAAAAAAATAAACATTAATGTGTTAGTCTGCTTTCACACTACTGATAAAGACATACCTGAGACTGGACAGTTTAAGAAAGAAAGAGATTTAATTGGATTCACAGTTCCACATGGCTGGGAAGGCCTCACAATCACGGCAAAAGTCAAGGAGGAGCAAGTCACATCTTACGAGCATGGCGGCAGGCAAAGAGAGCTTGTGCAGGAAAACTCCCCCTTATAATACCATCAGATCTCATGAGATTTATTCACTATTGTGAGAACAGCATGGGAAAGACCCACCCCCATAATTCAATCATCTCCCAGCAGGTCCCTCCCATAACATGTGGGAATTATGGAAGCTACAAGATGAGATTTGGGTGAGGACACAGAGCTAAACCATATCAATTAGAAACACCAGGGGAAAATAAAAATAAAATAATATTTAAAAGATACTATTAAAAAGTCACAGTCCAAATGTGAAGCAAAATTAAAGTGCAGCATTATTTTAAATAATTAGGATCATATCTGTGATGGTTAATTTTATGTGTCAACTTGACTGGGCCATGGGAGGCCCAGATATTTGATCAAACACTCTGGGTATATTTGTGAGGGTGTTTTTGGATGAGATTAACATATGAACAGGAAGACTGAGTACAGCAGTTTTCTCTTCCTCATAGGAGTGGGCATTCAGTTGAAGGCCTGAATTAGAACAAGGAGTCTGGCCCTCCCATGAATAAGAGGAAACTCCTCCCACCTGGCTGTCTGAACTGGGACATTGGTCTTTACCAGCCCTGAGACTTGAATTGAAACATTGGCTCTTCTTGGGTCTTGAGCTTGCCAGACCTTAAGACCAGAATTTAAACTACTAGTTCTCCTGGGTCTCCAACTTGTTGACCACAGATCTTGGAACTTGTCAGCTTCAATAATCATATGAGCCAATTCCTTATAGTTAATACACATATATAGATATATATAACATATGCACACATACATTTATATGTATATTATGAGTGTGTACATATATGCACATTTATATGTATATTGTGTGTATATGTACACATACACAAGATGTGTATGTATGTATATAAATACACATACCTATCCACACACACAGAGAGAGATAGATTAGGTAGATAGATACGTGTGTGTGTATATACATATATACACACACATCTTGGTTCTGTTCCTCTGGAGAACCTGGTTAATACAATATCTTTGCAATAGAAGAGAAGAAATGAAATCTTAGCATCCCCTAGTCACAATCAAATTTTATTTAAATTGTGATAATATTATTTTATATATCTTTTTTCCAGCATTAGAATTAATGCATGGACAAAATATGGAAGAATTGAGTGTGGTTTCTGAACAGACTGCAAGTTTTAATAACCTTGATAACATAAAACCAAAACCCTGATTGAAATAAGTAGATCATAAAGAGAGGAGATCTACAAATTTTGTAATAATTGCACAAAACTACAATTCTGAAATCTAGTTTTCTACCTTTTATTTATTTTCTTCTTTCTTTGGAAGAAAAAGACATGCTGATTCTTACTCAGAGATTGAATCTCTACTTGTGTTCCCCTCTACTCATTGGAGAGACAAATGAAGAGGAATATTGATATTTTTATTTCACATAGTGGGCAGTCAAGTCCAGTCACCCTGTTGCAAGTAAAAAGGAAAAAAAAGGAATTAAGGTTACTTTTGCAAACTACAAAGTTAAGGAATTGAGGAACTAAAATTAGTACGACTATCAGACATGGGTGGGAGAACAGAGGCAAGGATCTATGAGATTAGTGAAGCCAAAGCCTCCTCTTTCTTAATAGAAACCCAATAGATGTTATCTATTTTACACTTTTACCTAAGTTGATAATTATCTACTGATGAACATAATAGAGAGACCATCATATTTTCTGATTCACTGAGGTAAATGTCACAAGATGAAAGTAGACATTATAAGAAGAGTTTTCCTCTAAGGTGTATGTTTGGAGAATAGGCATGAATAGACAAGAGTTTATTGCCTTTCATTATATAAAGAACTAAATGAGAAACCAACATTTTTGAAAATTTAAAATCAGTCAAGAGGAGAAAAGAAAATGAAAATGAATTGAAGAAATGAAAGAGCAAACCAAGAGTAAATGCACTTTTTAAAAAAATCATTGTTTCCTGGTGGAGCCAAGATGGCTGAATAGGAACAGCTCCAGTCTACAGCTCCCAGTGTGAGTGATGCAGAAGATGAGTGATTTCTGCATTTCCAACTGAGGTACCGGGTTCATCTCACTGGGGAGTGCCTGACAGTGGGTGCAGGACAGTGGGTGCAGCACACCGTGTGTGAGCCGAAGCAGGGCGAGGCATTTCCTCACCTAGGAAACACAAGGGGTCAGGGAATTCCCTTTCCTAGTCAAAGAAAGGGGTGACAGATGGCACCTGGAGAATTGGGTCACTCTCACCCTAATGCTACACTTTTCCAATGGGCTTAACAAATGGCACACCAGGAGATTATATCCCGCACATAGCTCGGAGGGTCCTACACCCACAGAGCCTCACTCATTGGTAGCACAGCAGTCTGAGATCAAACTGCAAGGCAGTAGCGAGGCTGGGGGAGGGGTGCCCGCCATTGCTCAGGCTTGAGTAGGTAAACAAAGCAGCCAGGAAGCTCGAACTTGGTGTACCCCACCAGAGCTCAAGGAGGCCTGCCTGCCTCTGTAGGCTCCACCCTTGGGGGCAGGGGACAGACAAACAAAAGACAGCAATAACCTCTGCAGATTTAAATGTCCCTGTCTGACAGCTTTGAAGAGAGTAGTGGTTCTCCCAGCAAGCAGCTTGAGATCTGAGAACAGGCAGACTGCCGCCTCAAGTGGGTCCCTGACCCCCGAGTGGCCTAACTGGGAGGCAACCCCAGTAGGAGCAGACTGACACCTCACACAGCCGGGTACTCCTCTGAGACAAAACTTCCAGAGGAATGACCAGGCAGCAGCATTTGCTGTACACCAATATCTGCTGTTCTGCAGCCACCACTGATGATACCCAGGCAAACAGGGTCTGGAGTGGACCTCCAGCAAACTCCAACAGACATGCAGCTGAGGGTCCTGACTGTTAGAAGGAAAACTAACAAATAGAAAGGACATCCACACCAAAAACCCATCTGTACGTCACCATCATCAAAGACCAAAGGCAGATAAAACCACAAAGATGGGGAAAAAACAGAGCAGAAAAACTGGAAACTCTAAAAATTAGAGCACCTCTCCTCTTCCAAAGGAACACAGTTCCTCACCAGCAATGGAACAAAGCTGGACAGAGAATGACTTTGATGAGTTGAGAGAGGAAGGCTTCAGAAGATCGAACTACTCTGAGCTAAAGGAGGAAGTTCGAACCAATGGCAAAGAAGTTAAAAACATTGAAAAAAAATTAGATGAATGGATAACTAGAATAACCAATGCAGAGAAGTCCTTAAAGGACCTGATGGAGCTGAAAACCATGGCATGAGAACTACGTGACGAATGCAGAAGCCTCAGTAACTGATGCGATCAACTGGAAGAAAGGGTATCAGTGATGGAAGACGAAATGAATGAAATGAAGTGTGAAGAGAAGTTTAGAGAAAAAAGAATAAAAAGAAATGAACAAAGCCCCTAAGAAATATGGGACTATGTGAAAAGACCAAATCTACATCTAATTGGTGTACCTGAAAGTGACGGGGAGAATGGAACCAAGTTGGAAAACACTCTGCAGGATATTATCCAGGAGAACTTCCCCAATCCAGCAAGGCAGGCCAAAATTCAAATTCAGGAAATACAGAGAATACCACAAAGATACTCCTCAAGAAGAGCAACTCCAAGACACATAATTGTCAGATTCACCAAAGTTGAAATGAAGGAAAAAATGTTAAGAGCAGCCAGATAGAAAGGTCGGGTTACCCACAAAGAGAAGCCCATCAGACTAACAGCTGATCTCTCGGCAGAAACTCTACAAGCCAGAAGTGAGTGGGGGCCAATATTCAGCATTCTTAAAGAAAAGAATTTTCAACCCAGAATTTCATATCCAGCCAAACTAAGCTTCATAAGTGAAGGAGAAATAAAATCCTTTACAGACAAGCAAATGCTGAGAGATTTTGTCACCACCAGGTCTGCCCTAAAAGAGCTCCTGAAGGAAGCACTAAACATGGAAAGGAACAACTGGTACCAGCCACTGCAAAAACATGCCAAATTGTAAAGACCATCAAGGATACGAAGAAACTACATCAACTAATGAGCAAAATAACCAGCTAACATCATAATGACAGGATCAAATTCACACATAACAATACTAACCTTAAATGTAAATGGACTAAATGCTCCAATTAAAAGGCACAGACTGGCAAATTGGATAAAGAGTCAAGACCCATCAGTGTGCTGTATTCAGGAAACCCATCTCACGTTCAGAGATACATATAGGCTCAAAATAAAGGGATGGAGGATGATCTACCAAGCAAATGGAAAACAAAAAAAGGCAGGGGTTGCAATCCTATTCTCGGATAAAACAGACTTTAAACCAACAAAGCTCAAAAGAGACAAAGAAGGCCACTATATAATGGTAAAGGGATCAATTCAACAAGAAGAACTAACTATCCTAAATATATATGCACCCAATATGGGAGCACCCAGATTCATAAAGCAAGTCCTTAGTGGCCTCCAAAGAGACTTAGACTCCCACACAATAATAATGGGAGAGTTTAACACACCACTGTCAACATTACACAGATCAACAAGACAGAAAGTTAAAAAGGATATCCAGGAATTGAACTCAGCTCTGCACCAAGCAGACCTAATAGACATCTACAGAACCATCAGAGAATACTATAAACAGCTCTATGCAAATATACTAGGAAATCTAGAAGAAATGGATAAATTCCTTGACACATACACTCTCCCAAGACTAAACCAGGAAGAAGTTGAATCTCTGAACAGACCAATAACAGGCTCTGAAATTGAGGCAATAATTAATAGCTTACCAAACAAAAAAAGTCCAGGACCAGATGGATTCACAGCCGAATTCTACCAGAGGTACAAGGAGGAGCTGGTACCACTCCTTCTGAAACTATTCCAATCTATAGAAAAAGAGGGAATCCTCCCTGACTCATTTTATGAGGCCAGCATCATCCTGATACCAAAGCCTGGCAGAGACATGACAAAAAAAGAGAATTTTAGACCAATATCCTTGATGAACATTGATGCAAAAATCCTCAATAAAATACTGGCAAACCAAATCCAGCAGCACATCAAAAAGCTTATCCACCACAATCAAGTGGGCTTCATACCTGGGATGCAAGGCTGGTTCAACATATGAATATCAATAAACGTAATCCAGCATATAAACACAACCAAAGACAAAAACCACATGATTATCTCAATAGATGCAGAAAAGGCCTTGACAAAATCCGGCAGCCCTTCAGGCTAAAAACTCTCAATAAATTAGGTATTGATGGGATGTATCTCAAAATAATAAGAGCTATCTATGACAAACCCACAGCTAATATCATACTGAATGGGCAAAAACTGGAAGCATTCCCCTTGAAAACTGGCACAAGACAGGGATGCCCTCTCTCACCACTCCTATTCAACATAGTGTTGGAAGTTCTGGCCACGGCAATCACGCAGGAGAAGGAAATAAAGGGCGTTCAATTATGAAAAGAGGAAGTCAAATTGTCCCTGTTTGCAGATGACATGATTGTATATCTAGAAAACCCCATTGTCTCAGCCCAAAATCTCCTTAAGCTGATAAGCAACTTCAGCAAAGTCTCAGGATACAAAATTGATGTGCAAAAATCACAAGCATTCTTATACACCAATAACAGACAAACAGAGAGCCAAATCATGAGTGAACTCCCATTCTCAATTGCTTCAAAGATAATAAAATACCTAGGAATCCAACTTATAAGGGATGTGAAGGACCTCTTCAAGGAGAACTACAAACCACTGTTCAATGAAATAAAAGAGGATACAAACAAATGGAAGAACATTCCATGCTCATGGGTAGGAAGAATCAATATCGTGAAAATGGCCATACTGCCCAAGGTAATTTATAGATTCAATGCCATCCCCATCAAGCTACTAATGACTTTCTTCACAGAATTGGAAAAAACTATGTTAAAGTTCATATGGAACCAAAAAAGAGCCCGCATCACCAAGTCAATCCTAAGCCAAAAGAACAAAGCTGGAGGCATCACGTTACCTCACTTCAAACTATACTACAAGGCTACAGTAACCAAAACAGCATGGTACTGGTACCAAAACAGAGATATAGACCAATGGAACAGAACAGAGCCCTCAGAAATAATGCCACATATCTACAACCATCTGATCTTTGACAAACCTGAGAAAAACAAGCAATGGAGAAAGGATTCCCTATTTAATAAATGGTGCTGGGAAAACTGGCTAGCCATATGTAGAAAGCTGAAACTGGATCCCTTCCTTACACCTTATACAAAAATTAATTCAAGATGGATTAAACACTTACATGTTAGACCTAAAACCATAAAAACCCTAGAAGAAAACCTAGGCTTTACCATTCAGGACATAGGCATGGGCAAGGACTTCATGTCTAAACACCAAAGCAATGGCAACAAAAGCCAAAATTGACAAATAGGATCTAATTAAACTAAAGAGCTTCTGCACAGCAAGAGAAACTACCATCAGAGTGAACAGGCAACCTACAGAATGGGAGAAAATTTTTGCAACCTACTCATCTGACAAAGGGCTAATATCCAGAATCTATAATGAACTCCAACAAATTTACAAGAAAAAAACAAACAGCCCCATCAAAAAGTGAACAAAGGATATGAACAGACACTTCTCAAAAGAAGACATTTATGCAGCCAACAGACACATGAAAAAATGCTCATCATCACTGGCCATCAGAGAAATGCAAATCAAAACCACAATGAGATACCATCTCACACCAGTTAGAATGGCAATCATTAAAAAGTCAGGAAACAACAGGTGCTTGGAGAGGATGTGGAGAAATAGGAACACTTTTACACTGTTGGTGGGACTGTAAACTAGTTCAACCATTGTGGAAGTCAGTGTGGTGATTCCTCAGTGATCTAGAACTAGAAATACCATTTGACCCAGCCATCTCATTACTGGGTATATACCCAAAGGATTATAAATCATGCTGCTATAAAGACACATGCACACATATGTTTATTGCGGCACTATTCACAATAGCAAAGACTTGGAACCAACCCAAATGTCCAACAATGATAGACTGGATTAAGAAAGTGTGGCACATATACACCATGGAATACTATGCAGCCATAAAAAAGGATGAGTTCATGTCCTTTGTAGGGACATGGATGAAGCTGGAAACCATCATTCTCAGCAAAGGACAAAAAACCAAACACCACATGTTCTCACTCATAGGTGGGAACTGAACAATGAGAACACATGGACACAGGAAGGGGAACGTTACACACCGGGGACTGTTGTGGGGTGGGGGGAGGGGCGAGGGATAGCATTAGGAGATATACCTAATGCTAAATGATGAGTTGATGGGTGCAGCACACCAACATGGCACATGTATACATATGTAACAAACCTGCACGTTGTGCACATGTACCCTAAAACTTAAAGTATAATAATAATAAAAAAAGAAAGATAAAAAAAGTCATTGTTTCCTACGGGGTGGATGACACAGGGCTTTTGCATTTTAATGATAATTTCTTTAAGAGTTTCCTGCTGATTTCTAGTGATTGTTAGAAATATCAGTCTAAAATAGAAAATGGTGGCTGTGAAAATAAATCTTGCTTGCTTCAATTTCAATATATTTTAGGAACAAAGACACAGGTTCTTTTTTTACTTGTAAGAACAAAATCCTTCTGCTCCATAGGATTATTGACAGCCTTTCTTCTACCATATGGGCTTTATTTTATGCAGCAGCACGAAACTACAATTCTGAGGTCTAGTTTTCTACCTTTTATTTATTTTCTTCTTCCTTTCTTTGAGAAAAAGAAAACGCATGCTGATTCTTAGTCAGAGATTGAATTTCTACTTGTGTTCCCCTCTACTCCTTGGAGAGCAGGTTTTTTATTTCCTCTGAGGGATGTAACGGATTTCTATTATCTAGAGCCATATTATCAAGCAGTATAGCACAACACACACAGATGGGGTTTTAGACATATTAAAAAAGTAAAAGAACAAACAAAAAAGATAAAAGTCAATTAAACTCTGCAATAAAAATATCATAGATCACAAAAGCAGTTTGGTCTTATTTTGTTATGCACCTTGATATTTCAGGGTTTAGAAAGTGACTTTTAATGACCAACATAGGCCAAAAGAAAAGTATACTCTGGCACAAGAGATTGAAAAGAGCAGTTATCAGTAAGCAATGGATTTTTTTTAAATTAGGTTTTTAATCAACCCAAGTGAAATCCTTCAATTGAACAAAGAAAAAAAATCACTTAGAAGTCTTGACCAGGCCAGGCGCAGTGGCTCACGCCTGTAATCCCAGCACTTTGGGAGGCCGAGGCAGGTGGATCACCTGAGGTCAGGATTTCGAGACCAGCCTGGCCAACATAGTGAAATCCCATCTCTACTATAAATACAAAAATTAGCCAGGCATGGTGGCAGGTGCCTGTAATCCCAGCTACTTTGGAGGCTGAGGCAGGAGAATCACCTGAACCCAGAAGGCAGAGATTGCAGTTGAGCTGAGATTGCCCCGTTGCACTCCAGCCCTGGCGATAGAGCGAGACTCCATCTCAAAAACAAACAAAGTCTTGACCAAGGAAAACATCCAACAAGCATAAGAAAGAGTTTAAAGGACTAACACATTATTGAGAAGATGTTACTTATATGCTGACAAAACTGAAGGACAATCAAAGACTAAAATACTAAATCGAACACAATCAAACCTCAAAATTCCTGGGATGTGCAAGCATATTTCTGGAATATATGACAACGGATGGACCGACATGGGCACTGAAAGCACTGCACCTTGCTACAGGCACAAAATTGGAGAATGTGAGCAATTATAAAGTTCCACACAATTAAAGCTGAAAGATCACATCTTAGTAACATGTAGGAAATACTAAGACCTTTGCATGTCTCTAGTGTTCTCTTATTCTATTCAGCAACTCTCTAGCTATTGCCCTAATTCCCCAGCTTGACTCACAAGCAAGATCTGCACGTTTCATCTCTACTCCACTTCTCTTCAAGATTCAGTTCATCATTGTACCCTAACAACCTCCACCCTCTCTCTTCTACGCTGCCTCTTGCTGGCCAAATCCAACAACCGTATTTCAGCCCTTCTCTTTCTTAACATTTTTGTTCATTTGAGATTTTTAGATATTATGTCCTTGAAATTGAGTTTTCCTTCAAACAGTTGCTTTTTCACTGGCCCCTTGGACAAGGAATCATTTTTACTTTCAAGTCTTATTATTTTAGAAATACATTTTATTAGGCTATAGCTGCCATCAGTAGTGATTCCTCTGATAGATCTGGGCAAAGTAAGTTGAAAATCTTCTGGAAAAGATTCGCCATTTTAGATGCCATTAAGTATATTCTTGATTCCTGGGAAGAGGTCAAAATAGCAACATGAACACAAACTTGGAAAAAGTTCATTCCAACCCTTATGGATGATTTTGAGGGCTTCAAGGCTTCAGTAAAGAAAAGAACTGCAGATGTGGTGAAATAGCAAGAGAACTAGAATTAGAAGTAGAGCCTGGAGATGTGACTGAACTGCTGAAATTTCATGATCAAACTTTAACAGATGAGGAGTTGCTTCTTGTGGATGAGCAAAGAAAGTGGTTTCTTGATATGGAATCTACTCCTTGTGAAGACACTGAACATCACTGAAATCACAACAAAAGATTTAGATTACATAAACTTAGTTGATAAAGCAGTGGCAGGCTTTGAGAGGACTGACTCAGATTTTGAAAGAAGTTCTACTGTAGGCAAAATGTTATGAAACAGCATCACATGCTACAGAGAAATCTTTTGTTAAAGGAAAAGTCAATTGATGAGGCAAACTTCATTATTGTCTTATTTTAAGAAGTTACCACAGTCACCCCCATCTTCAGCAATCACCACCCTGATCAGTCAACAGCCATCAACATTGATGCAAGACCTTCCACAACCAAAAAGATTACAATTCACTGAAGGCTCAGATGATTGCTAGCATTTTTAGCAATGAAGTATTTTAAATTAACAGTTTACTTTTTTTAGATATAATACTATTGCACGCTTAATAGACTAGTGTAGTCTACTACACTATACTGTTAATAGTAATGCTAATAAGTTCATAATGCTATTGCACACTTAATAGACTAGAGTTGTAAGTGTGCATAATGCTATTGCACACCTACTAAACCAGTGTTAACTAGTCTATTACACTATACTATTAATAGGCGAGTGTAAACATAAGTTTTGTATGCACTGGGAAAACTCAAAAACTTTGTGTGACTCACTTTATTGTGATATTCGCTTTATTGCAATGGTCTGGAACCAACCCCATGATATCTCCAAGTTATGCCTGTCTAGCAGTTATCACAATTTGTATTTATTGTATTTGTGTGCTAGCTATAGTGCTTAGCTATTTCTTGTGTACTATCTGCCTGCAAGTTTCATGAGCTTGGAGAACAATTTGTATTCCCAGGAACAAGCACAAGGCCTGGCATACCAAAGAAAAATATGTGTGTTTGTTGAAAGAATGAATAGGAGCCATTTGCAGATGACTCCCCAGTACATAACCCTAATCTGACTTCTTCTCTGAGCTATCGAATTCACCAAACTGGCTCTGAGGTTTTAATTTGAATTTCCCACAGATACTCAAACTCAATGTATGGAAAAAGAACTCCCAGTATTGGTTTGGAAGCCAGCATTGCCTCCTCATTTCCTGTTTCAGTGACTGAAAAGATCATTCACCTAGTCCTCCAAATCAGAAAAATAAATGTCACTCGAAACCCCTTTGTCTTCAATATCTATATCCCAGTGGTACCAAATCTTGTCGATTCTTCTCCTAAATGCCCCTCAGCTTTATCCTTGTTGCCTTTCAGCTTCTCAATTTTTATTTCAAAAGCTTCAAATTACTCTTGTTGACTCTATCCTATCTCCTCCAATCTATTCCGCAAATTGTTTCCAAAATAATCCTTCCAAAAAACAAAACTGACCCCATCGGTCACCCTTTTAAGATCTCATATGGTCCCTTTCATCTCCCATGGGGATTGGAAAGCAATGCAGTCTATATTTACTTTGGCCCATACATTTGTTAAGTAAATTTGAATTTGTTTCCAACATTGAAATTTGGAATATTTTGTGCATAAACCCATATTTCTAGCTCCACCTAAAAAATCCAAAGTTCTGGTGACACTGGACACAAATTTCCACATAGCAACAAGATGGAGCTGAATACCACCTACTTCCACCACCTAGTTCCTGTGGACTGGGAATGTCTGGAGCCGCATTTTATGACACGCCACCCAGCTCGCATTTCATTTGGGCTATATGACTGGATCCACTTGCCTGGAGGGAAAGCTGCAAACACCAAAACATGGCATATCAAGCCTTCTGCACGTGCTTCTGCCAGGCAGCCTTTTTGGAATCCTGCCCTTCTACACAGCCGCTCACTTTCCAATACCCATTCCCCTCTGGCCTCACACAGTATACTTTAGTCAGGTCAAAATATTCGCACTTTCCCAATCACACTACAATCTCCAGTTTTCCTCCAGTTACACATGCTATTCCCTCTATCAGGAATGCCCTCGAGCCCCTTTAAACTCCCCTTCATGCATCCAAGGAGAGACAGATCTTGATGGGCCTACAGGCTCAATTCCTCCCTTTTGGGAAGACTAGTAGAAGAGCTGGCTCAGCAGGTGTCTTGACAACCCTCAGCCAAACGGGGGTTCTAGTAGCAGAGCATCTAGCAATCCTGCCCTAACAGGAAATGATGGGTAGCTAGATATGGGTATTTACAGTGTGCCTTCCACAGGGATACTTCTTTTACCTGGTGGATGGCCTAATGCCTAGTTGTCCAACCCATGACCAGGGGGTTCCTTCTCATGGGAAACTTAGTTATAATAGCAGACACCCTTTTGGGTCTTGTCTGACCCCTGCCTGACCATGGCTCAGGCTGAGCCCAACCCTGTGTCTCCCCCATCCACACCCCATCCCTCATCCCAGAGAAAAGCTAGCTGGGGCAGTCCCTCGTTCTTCAGATGGAAGGTGCAAATTTAATACACCACCCCAAAAGGAGACGAGTTGAACGATTTCGCTTACAGATCCTGGGTGAAGAGAACATAGTGAGTCTGGAGGGCAGTTCTCTTTCTCCAGTTCATGTGAGGCAGGAATGAAGTCAGGCAAAGAGAGTGAGTAAGTGAGTGAGAGAGAGAGAGAGAGAGAAAGAGAGAGAGGCAGCATATATAAAGGAAATAGAAGGGAATAGATTGTGAGTCACTGTGAGTTAATGGGAAAACACCTAAATGGGCCATTTAAATGGCAGGAAAAGTTGGGAGCTCCGTCTGCTAGGCAGGAGAGATACCTCAAATTTCTTATCTCTGGCCACCCTTCTGGACCCATGTGTGTTTGGTGTAAACTGGAAATGGTGTCAAGGGTGACAGACCCCTGCTTCTGATATGATAAAGTTAAATTAATATTCAAAATGGATGCAACGACAACATAAAATTATAAGAAGTCTCTATAGCAAGTCAGAGTTAGCTCAAAACAAATGGAACAAATGGGATGACACCAACAGCTAGGCTTTGGAGTTTCCCCATTTCTAACAATGTCATTTCCCCACTCATTGTTATATAGTCACAGGTATATCCTTCATTTCTCTGATCCTATAAATATGTAGAGAGTTACATATCCTATAAATATGTAGGGCCCCTTTCAACTAAAACATTGACAATTGTGTATCCAGCCTAAAATTGGCTTAAGCTATAGAACAATGAGAAAGTAGGGGATTGCATTGCTCTATTAATTTTCTGCTTGTAACTCTTCCCCCAATATACCCTTTAAACATCTGCTCCATGCAGTGCTAGAGTGTATGTCATGCCTTCAATTTCCTGTCTAAGCCTTCCTTGGTTTATAGAGCCTTTCCTGACTTCCCCAGCAAGACTCAGATCTTTGTTCCTCCCCCAACTTCAGCACCTTGCTCATTCCCTTAGAGTTAGCCCTAACACATAAAGGATTTATCAACTCTATTGTAATTCCTCCCGTGAGTTTATATTTTATTCATCCTTCTAACACCACACCAGGTACAAAGTAAAAGCTCAATAAATGTTCACATGAATTAGCTGAATAATATCAATGGGGTCATTCAGGTAGCTTTCTTATGGTAGTTATTCATGAGACAAAGCAGTACATCTTCCCATCTAATTCAATAAGATCTGAAATAAATAACATTAAGTTTCATTTTTCTGCCTTCCTTAGAATATTTTTTGTATTATTTTTTATATAACAATTTTATGGAATGGTTTTGAAAACTAATTTCAATAAGATGTCCATAAGGTGCTTACCATAGTGCTTAGCAACAAGTGAGTATTCGGGAAAAGGTCAGTGTACAAGGGAAGCATCATTTGCCATGGTTGAAAACAAAGGTTTTGGAATTAAACAAGATTTCAATCCTGTAGCCAAAATAGCATGTCACACAGCATAGGTACTGAATAAGTATCTGTTGAATGAATGAATAAATTAATAAGTGAATGAGAAATCCTGGCCCTGCGCATTATTCCTAGGTTGTCTCCAAGTCCTTGAAATTGCAGCTCTCTCCACCTAAAACAATCTTCCCCAGATATTTGCCTAGTTCTGTCATTTCTCTAGGTCTCTGTTCAAATGTTCTCTTATTGAGAGGCCTTCTCTGAAGTACCCAGATGAAAGGGAACCCTGGCACTTTCTTTTCCCCTTATCCTACCTTCCCTCTTCAATATATGATCATCTGTAATGCTACACAGTTAGTTGTCTTTTGGCTGCAACATTAGCTCAGGAGAGCAGAAACTTCGCTTTGTTTGCTTCTGCACATTCACCCAGAAAAATGTCTGGGTGAATGAATCTTGAAGAATCTTGGCCTATTGCCTCTTCCTCACTTGTAAAATAATGGGGTAGAAATGATATGCTAATGCCTTCCTAGATGAAACCTTATATGATCCCTTTCTCCCAATTTTTTACCTACTGTATACACTAATAAACCTCCTTCTTTTATAAATACCTTCAAATTCTGTGCTGCCAGGTAAAATTGGTCATGCTGAAAACCTTTTTTTTTTTTGTCCACGGTTGTTTGGCACTGTCTAGATGGCAGCTAAGTGGTAATGAATCTGTATTTTTATAAAATTTAGAATGTTATAGTTGTGATGGATCCAAAAGCTCGCCTGGATCAACTGACTCATTTTACAGATACGAACTTTTAAGACCAGAGGGGCCAAGTGATTTAGTCAAGATTCCTCAAAGTTAGTGCCAGACCCTCCAGATTGGAGGGTCCTAATCAGCACCTATTACAGTAAGCCATGGTTCTACTGTAATTAAAAGGTGGGCAGCAGGATTCAAATACCTTCTAATCCTGAGTCCATTCCTTTTTCTACCATAAAGCCCTGCTCCTCCAGTCCTGCTAAGAGCCATGCGTATTAAACTTACCCAGTGGAAACACAGTTATATTCTTCCAGCAGCCAAATCTCTTCTGACAAGCTAAGGTGGAATTAGCGACAAGAAGGCAGAGCCTGAACTCATTAAGGGTCTGAGCTCTTCAGAAGCAATACTCTATCCTTTGTCATCTGTTCTGCAGAATTTGCTCCTGTGGTTTCATGGGGCACATAATTCTTGGCAAATCAAATTCCTTGAACCTCCTAAGGCTGCTGGACAGGAGCTTCAAGAATTATGAGTTTTCAGAGTCTGAAGATAGCTATTCAATTTAACCAACTGTAGCAACTGATTTAATTAAGTAGTCACTCTGGTTTAAGGCTCTGCACTTCTTCAGATGCTATTTAACGATTCTGTCTTCCGCTTGAATTTGACTCCAAATCCACCCTAATATCCATAGGCAGTTAGAATTAATCAGCGCTTCCCACTCAAACCCACTCCAAGTCCAAAAAAAAAAAAAAAAAAAAAAGAATGATTAATTTGTCTAGCTGCAGTCACCAACGTTGTAGAGGACATCACTGCCCCCTGGTGGAAATAGTAAAAACTGTTCTGGGACTGTTCCCAGAAAGATCAAAATCTTCAGAATGTTCCTCAGTTTATACAGAAAAAACTAACTTGTTAGTAATCTGCACATTGAAAGGTCATGACGTCCCAGTGACCATGTTCTTATCCTACTCTCTTTTCCCCTCCTTAATTTCTCAATTCGTAGCTCAAGTTGCTTCAGGCATCTACAACGCATCATCAGATGGTCTCCCAGTGACACTGGAATACGAAATTTCCTCAGTGGATGTGCATTACCAAAACACCAGTGACCACTTCAGGACAAATCAAAAGGTTGTCTTCATGTAGCATAACGTTGTCTAAATTTAGGAGAGCTTTAGTTCATGCAGCTACTGAAAAATCTGGCTTCTGTGCATACTTTGCAAATTTGCAAATCACCTCTTAATTCTTCCCCAGTTTTTTTTTTTTTGTGGGTGGAGGAGGATTTCCCCAAATTTAGGGAAAAAAAAGCCTAGGTTTTTTTTCTGTTGAAAAAATGGAATGAATGAGGTGAGTGAGCCTCAGGGCCTTTTATTTTCCCCTGCCAGTGTAAGACAGAGAAAACAGTGTAGGAGCTGCTGTCATAAAAAAAAAAGCCTTCCCCAATGACTCCTGCTTACTCTTTGGAACTCCAAGAGTTTATTTTCTAAAGCCATGGATGCTAATCCTGGATGCTCATCAAAATCATCTGAAAAGTTTGCCATTTTGTTCTTACTGCTATTGTGTTATATTATTGTTTGATACAGATTCATAATTACTGAATTGTTATTTCAGAGAATGGGGAACCAAATTGTTTTCATGAATGAATGAAGTCTCTAAGTAAACCCTAATCTTCTTAGAACAATATTTCTTTCATAACTGACTTTATACAAATTAATTCTTTTCTCTTTCCCAATTGCCACCCCTTTCATTCATACACCAGCATCATCCATGAGCTATTGCAATGGGCATAATATATTATGGCACACAGGAGATTGTCTTCCCATCCATCCTCAACACCACTTTCAGAGTCATATTTTTAGACACCAGATAGATCCTATTATTTCCCTAAATAAAAGCTTTCAGTGGCTCTTCATTAAACATGAGATAAAATTCATATTCCTTAGCATTACATACAAAAGCTATGTTTCAATACCTACAACTAATATATCAATCAAAAAACGTTTTTTAAGTCTATGCTTCGACCATGACCAAAAACTTATAGTTCCCCCAAATATACCATACCTTTTCAAGCCTCTTAACCTTTGCCTAAAGCCCTGCTTAGACTGCTTTTTCCCCATGTCTACCCATTTCTACCCATTTCTGCAGGACATTTATGTTTCCAGACTCTCAGTTTCCCTCTTTTTAAAGCACTTTCCTAACCTCTTTCTTCTTCCCATGTAGAACTGACCATAGTAGTTATAACACTTGACTGTATTTGCTAGTCCACCTCCCTCTGATAATTAGAATGGCCATAAGGGTGAGAGAATTATGCCTGAATATTTTTGTATCTATAAAAAATTACTGTTGAATGAATGAGTGAAGGAATGAATAAAAATGCCCAACACATACACAAGTGCATATTTGACTCAGTTTACATTTCTCCATTGCCAAACTGATGGGGAAAAAAAACAGTGTAAACTCATATGATTGAGCAGACATGATTAAAAACTTAGCACCCAAGAGCCCTTCCTCAGGCAGAAGGTGAAATGAGTAGCTTCATCTGACAGGTCACAGTAGCCCCACGCACAGCTGGGAGAAATCAGCTCACATTGAATGAGCTAGGTCCTGGAGTAGCCACTGCCCCTTTCCCCTGGATTTTGTAAGAGCTTGATTCGCCCATACTATAATGTATATTTAATTATATTACTTAATAAATCGTCAGCATTTACTTTACTTGAATCATGATTTTACTTGCATGAGTACATCAACTTGATATGTAAGCCTATACTTCTCTAATACGAAATAGAATCAAAAAAATAAATGTTTTTGAGCACTCAATTTAATATAAAACAATAATAATAAACAAACATTGCCCTTCCAGGTTTTTAAACCCATGGAAACATAATGCATCTATATTACAGTGCAACTTCATGCATGTATAATCATTATTAAATAAGTAGATTCAGTTTTCATCCTTTAGACAGTCTTTAGCAGTGTAGTATATGACAATAAATGAAAAGTGTATCAATCGAAGTTTCATAGTCCTCTCTCTGCATAAAGAAATATGAGCGAGGAAAATGAAAACTAAATAGATTGGCAGGCAGAAAATGGCAATACTGCCCTTCATCCACATTTGGAATAGTTCTCTGGTCTCTTTCTTCCTAAAATAACCTATGCAGTAAGTCAAATAATTTCTTTCTTCTTTGGTAAAACTAGACCTAAATTTCAGTTTACAAAGAAAGAAAAGTGAAAATAGGGAAGGAAGGAAAGAAAGATGCCCAACTGCCTGACTTTGAATTAATTGCAACCCTTTTAATAAAAAATAAATACATAATATTAAAAAAGCTGTTCCATCTTGACCACATCCTCTGTCAATCTGCATAACTACCCAGTGAAGTAGGGATGTTCATACAGCTACGGAGCTGAGACTCTAGGCCTCTACAGATACATTGACTAATTACCCTAAGGGCTCAGGTCAGACCTAATTTCCCCTAATTCCAGTGCTTTCCTCATTTCAAAAAAGTAATGTCTTATCTCTCATCTTTTTCGGTTAGTTTCTAGAGAATATTCTCAATTCCGACTTTATAATTGAGGAGCTAATTGGAGGAGATAATTTAAGATTACCACTGCTTACAACTGTGCTGTCCAAGACAGTAGCCTCTAGCCATGTGTGGCTGCTGAGCACTTGAAATGTGGTTAGTGCAACTGAGGAATTTAGTTTCAGATTTTTTTTAATTTTAATTAAACTAAATTTAAGCTGTAACACAAACTCAGTTCCATCAATGGAAAACTTTTAAGTATGTTTGGATCAACTTGTGCATATGAATTTTTCCACTCTAAATTTTATGAACTCTAAATTCAGTTAAAAATATATCTAATGAAAAGCTAACATCTGAATTGAGATGAGATATGCTGTCAGTATAAATACATGCTAGATTTAGAAGGCTTAGTACAAAAAAGAATGCAAAAAATCTCATGGATAATTTCTATGTTGATTACATGCTGAAATAATATTTTGGAAACATTGTGTTAAGTAAAATGTATTAAAATTGATTTTACCTATTTCGTTTTACCTTTTTCAATGTAGCTACTCAAAAATTTTTAATTTTTTATGTGACTCATATCCTATTACTATTAGACAGTATTGGCTTAGAAGAAATCTCTATCAGTGAATGAGTTGAACCAGATCTCTCTCTCTTCACCTCCCTCCCTACCTGACCCCACCTAGCAAGTAACAGCCTAGGAGAGCTGGCCATTCAGGGATCTATCTGACTTCCATAATCAGCCTGTTTAGCTTTCTCATGCCTCAGTTTCCTCATTAGCATCAGATTTTCTTGAGGCATATTTACATATACAGTTAAGGTAATTATCTAAGTGTCAGAGCTACAAGAGGAAAAGAAATGAGATGTCTAAATTAAAACAGCCAGCTCTGATACAGGAAAAAAATAATAGGTTTTCAAAATTCAAAACCTAAAGGTATCTCTTGTTATATTTCCCCACAGATACAATAATGCAATGGCTACATCAGTTTTAGCAGCAGGACAAAACAGGTATTCTCAGATGTTAATGTGAATAAGGTCTTTTCTGAAAGATTTTATGCAAAAAACCATATATGTATATATGAGACTATAAAACTCTAAATTAATATGAGTTTAGCTTACATACAGAGGTGCCATTTTATCACTCTAGTAATCTTATGTCATAACCTTTGTTAAATAGCAAAATACTGGCATTCTTTATTTCCTTCAAAAACAAAAAGACTACAAAATAGGCATAATTGGTTGATGTCTCTATGGGCCTAATGGGTCTATTTTGGTTTCAATAAGAAGAAAAAATTGATAGGAATATATGTTTTCCTTTTAGTGCTGGCCAACTCTCAAAAGTATTGAATTTTACAAATGAATGTCAAGTACATTGTTTAAGCAATATTAATCAAATTATATAACTGATAATTCCTGGCATGTTGACATTTTGATGATTTCATAAATCAAGATTTTATTGCTTTAGATTCCAAATAGGTCCCTGTTGTGTAAGATGAGATTGTAAAGTAACAACCTGTTTTTAAATTGTGGTTTAGTGAGAGTATTCTCATTTCTGCAAAATGGTACAGATATTGCATCATTTTGTGCTCATATCCTTATTGGTCTGACTTATAGTAGGAAATCCAGGAAGAAAACGTGGTATCAGTTCAGCACCCCATGGGTATGGAGATGACTTGTGCCTGATTTTCTAAGGCCCTAAGCCAGAGAGCTGTGGTTCCTCATTTCCCCAGATACATCATCAGCAATTTCTCTGTTGAGGTTTCTTCTCTCAGTTGGTCTGATCACCTGTCCTTGGCTCAAATCACAGTATCCTCTCTTAGGGTTAAATAATGTTTTGACCATGACTCACTGTAGGATATATATTTTACATATCAATTCTACCCAGATACAGATACACATACATAAAGCACATGCTTCACCCCTGCCTCAAAAAAATTACCCTTAATCAGAAAGATGCTGTTTGATATTTTCTATACTATTATATAATACCAAATGTTCTACTATATATAGAGAAATAGGGGCTTCTTGCTTTCAATACAACATGTCAGGAGAAAATGAACAGCTCTTCTTAGATCTGTCAGAGAAATGAGGTCGCAGGACAAACTGATGCCTCCAAAACTGGAGAAACAACAGGAGAATACAGAGAATTACAACTTACTAAAGCAGAAACTCACAGGCAGAAACCTCCTTGAGAACCAGTGGTAAGGTAGAAAAACCAAAGCCGTAATTGGTGAATATCTGGAGGCTAGGTGTGGACAAGTCAGAGAGCTAAGAACTCCAAGAGGGCCCAGTTTCAGGGACTCATACTTTTGTGAATTTTACCTCCAAGAGCTCTACCAGGTTCTTGCAGTAAGATCAGAGAAAGATCTCAGGCTTCCAACAGTGGGAGAAGAAAAGCAGCCATTTTGAAACACTCCAGAGCATTCTATTCTTCTTAACAAGGCTTGCCCTCAAGAGATACCAGAGCCTATTGAGGTTTTATCAGACTCAACTGACCTTAGGAAAGGGAAATACCCAACTCCAACCCACTGGTGCATTTCATGTGGAGGAAGAGAAATACCCAATTCCAGCTTCCTCTGGCCATCCTGTCATGCCTAAGCTGGGCAGCAGGCTCCCTAAAGACTGAGACCTAATCATAGGACTATAGAACACTTCCCTTTCCCAAACATCTTACTACCACATTAGCAAAGCTGTATTTATTGCAGATCCTTTTACCCACTACAACATGTCCTAAAATTGCAAGGCATGCTAAAAGGCAAAAAACACAATTTGAAGAAACTACATAAGCATCAGAAATAGAGTGAGACATGGCAGGCATGCTGGAATTATCAGACAGGGAATTTAAGACAACTATGATTAATATGCTAAGAGCACTAATGGAAAAAGTAGATTACATGCAAGAACAGATGGGTAATGTGAACAGTGGTGTGTAAATTCTAAGAAGGAATGAAAAAGAAATACCAGAGATCAAAAACATGATCATAGAAATGAAGAACGTTTTTAATAGGCTCATTAGATGAAGAATCTTTAAGTTTGAGGACATGTCAATAGAAACTTCTAAAACTGAAATGCAAAGAGAAAAAAGACTGGAAATTGGCCCACAAAATATCCAAGTACAATGGAACAACTACAAATGGTGTAACATCCATGTAATGGGAATATCAGAACGAGAAGAGAGAGAGAAATATTTGAAACAATAATATCTGAGAATCTTCTCTAAATTAATATCAGACACCCAACCACAGATCCATAAAGCTCAGAGTACACCAAGCCGGATAAATCCCAAAACAACACTATACCTAGACATATCATACTCAAACTGAAGAAAATCATAGGTGAAAAAAAAAAAGTCTTGAAGAATCCAAAGGAAAAGAACAGCTTACTTATAGAAAGACAAAAATTAGAATTATACTTAACTTCTCAGAAACCATGCAAGTAATAACAGTGAAGAGAAATATTTAAAGTATTGATAGAATAACTACCAAGCTTATATTCTATATGCTCCAAGAGGGTCCTTCAAAAGTGAAAGAGAAATACTTTCTCCAACAAAAATTGAAGGATTTTTTTTTTTGCCAGTAGACTTGCCTTGAGAGCAATGTTAAAAGTTCTTCAGAGAAAAGGAAAATAAACTAGGTTAGAAACTTGGATTTACATAAAGGAAGATCATTAGAGAAGGAATAAGTGAACGTAAAATAAAAACTCTTATTTTTGTCCAAGCATGATGGCTCACACCATGCTCCCAGAACTTTGGGAGGCCAAGGTGGGCAGATCACAAGGTCAAGATATCAGGACCATCCTGGCCAACATAGTGAAACCCTGTCTCTACTAAAAATACAAAAATTAGCTGGGTATGGTGGTGTGCACCTGTAGTCCCAGCTACTCAGGAAGCTGAGGCAAGAAAATCACTGGAAGCTGAGGCAAGAAAATCACTTGAACCTGGGAGGTGGGGATTGCAGTGAGCCAAGATTGTGCCACTGAACTCCAGCCTGGGCAACAGAGTGAGACTCCGTATCAAAAAAAAAACAAAAAACAAAAAAACAAAAAAACACCTTTTTTTTTATGGTTAATTCATTTAACAGATGATAGTTTGTTCAAAATAATAGTAACAAAGACGTATTGATGAGGCTGGGCATGGTGGCTGACGCCTATAATCCTAGCACTTTGAGAGTCAAAGGTGGATGGATCACTTGAGGCCAGGAGTTCAAGACCAGCCTGGCCAAAATGACGAAATTCAATCTCTACAAAAAATTAGCCTGGCACAGTGGTTCGCACCTGTAATCCCAGCTACTCAAGAGGCTGAGGCATAAGAATCACTTGAGCCTGTAAGGTTGCAGTTAGCCAAGATCGTGCCACTGCACTCCAGCCTGGGCAACAGAGCAAGACCTTGCCTCAAAAAAAAGAAAAAGTATTGATAGTGATAGATTCTGTATAGTAAAATGAATGACTGAAATGATACAAAGACAGGAGGGAGAAATTAGGAATACCTGGTTATTATAAGGTACTTGCACCATAGGTGTTGTGGTATAATTTCTTTTGAAACCAGATTTGGCTTCTCTGTAAATGTATATTTACAAACTTTAAGGCAACCACTGAAAAAAGTAAAAAAAAAAAAATTGATATGCTAATAAAGGAGAAAAAATGAAATCATATAAAATGCTCAATTAAAACCAAAAATGACAGAAAAAGAGCAAAAGAAAAAAAAAGAACAAATAACAAGGGCAATGAATAGAAAATGGTAACAAATATGGTAGATATTAATCCAACTATATCAATAATCACATTAAACATCAATGGTTAAAATTGGACCAAAAGACCTACTTATATGTTGCTTTAAAAAACTCCTTTAAATGTAAAACATACAATAAAAGTAAAACAATGGACAAAGAGATACCTTGTTACTACTCATCAAAAGAAAGTGTAAGTAACTATACTAATTTCAGTGAAGTCTTCAGAGCAAGGAAAATTATCAAGGATAAAGATAGGCATTACATCTTTAGTGATAAAGAGGTCAATACTCCAAGAAGACATAGCAATCCTTAATGTACCTGCACCTAGCAGCAAAGTGTCAAAATATGTAAGGCAAAACTGATAGAGCTTCAGAAAGAAACAGATTAATACATTATTATTGCTGGAGACTTAAACACCCTTCTATCAGAAATGGACAGATCCAGCAGCAGATAATCAGTAAGGGCGTTGTTGAACTCAACAACACAATCGATCAAATAGATATAATTTACATGTATAAACTACTCTATTAAACAGGGTCAGGTTGCACATGCTTCTCAAGCTTACCTGGAATATTTACTTTGATGGACCACATCATGGGGCATAACAACTTAACAAACTTCAAAGAATCAAAACATACAGTATCTTCTGTCCAACCACAGTGGAATTAAACTAGAAATCAATAACAGAAAGACAGCTGGAAAATCACAAAACACTTAGAGATTAAACAACCCACTTCTAATAACATATGGAGCAAAGAAGAAATCTCCAAGGAAGTTCTAAAATATTTTTAATTAAATGAAAATAAAAATACAACTTATCAAAATTTGTAAGATGCAGCAAAAGTACTGGTTAGAGGGAAATTTGTAGCAGTGAATCCATATATTAGAAAAGAAGAAAGATCTAAAGTCAATAATATAAGCACCAACCTTAAAAACTAGAAAAAGAAGAGCAATTAAATCCAGAATAAGCAGAAAAAAAGAATAAAATATTAGCAGAAATCAATGACATTGAAAACAAGAAATCAATAGGAAAAAAAATCACAAAACCAAAAGCTGGTTCTTTGAAAAGATTATTGAAACAGTAGGCCTGTAGCCAGGCTAACTAAGGGAAAAAAAGAAAAGACAAAATTACTAATATAAGAAATGAAAGAGGAATATCACTGCAGATTCCATGGACATTAAAAGGATAATAAAAGAATACCATGAATACCATGTCCATAAATTTTATAACCTAGAAAAAAACAGATCAATTCCTTGAAAGACACAATATGCCAAAACTTACACAAGAAGACACTGACCATCTGAATAGGCCTATATATATGAAATAAATTGAATCAATAATTAACAACCTTCCAAAGTGGAAAACACAGGGTCAAAATAGGTTCACTGGTGAATTCTACCAAGTATTTAAGGAAAGGATTATACCAACTGCTGTGGGGTTTGCAGCTTTTCCCTTAGGTCCTTCTATATTGTTAACATTTCTAATTACTTGTGGGAAATGGATTATAAAGTATATGTCTGAATCAACACTACTTTCTTGCTATATTGTCATCATTCCCCTGCTTGGGGGACTTTTCTAAAAAAAATAAAACTTAAATGAGTTAACAGGAAAGTGTCCATTTCTTGATGCTTTTATCCTCTTGTGGTAAGCAGTCTCTTGATTTTTGACATTCTTGTTATCTGATTTACTCTTCTCAAACCATATCATAACTTAATGGAATAAAGAAATTAATTCATTTGAAATTCTTCACATTATTCACTAATAACTTCCAGTATAGAGGATTAGGTTAATATTTTTCTTCCTTACTGTTCAGTTCATCAGATTTTGCAATCATTTGTGCACTTTTTTTGAAACACGACATCTCTCTTCAGATCATATTTTTTAAACATTTCAGTGACAGGATTACCATGTTTAAACTTTCCTATTAAATTTCAGAAGTATAAAATCTCTGCCAGCTTATTAGTATGTTTCTTTGTAAAGTATCCAATTAATCTTGACATTTTCTTTGCTTCATTTAAAAAAACTCTTGTTGGCAGATTAAGCTAATATTAATAACTGCTTATTTTCAAGCAAAGTTATGAAACCCTATTTCAAATATTCAACTAACTATTGTCAACCTTTCTCTTCATTTTTGACATTTTGAAGCTGCCTTCTTATAAAACGGGCTACTAGTTACTTCTTTGAGTTCCCTGCAAGCATCTCGGTCCCTGACACACACAAAAAAAAACCCTCATAATCTTGCCCCTAAAATAAATTCATCCTACAAATATTTATTGAACTCCTGTTACATGGCAGGCACTGTGTTAGATGCAAGGGATACAGGGTGAACAAAATCAGACAGACTTTTTCCTCAAGAAGTTGGAAGTCAAGTGAGAAAGGCACACAGATAAAATAAACACAATAACGAATTACAAACTGATATAAACTGTGTGAAGCAAAGGGACCAGCTCTTTGTTGTAAAGGAATTTACTTTTTATTGAGGATCATGATTTCCTAAGAGTCATACTTGAAATAAGATCTAACAGATTACAGTTAACTGAACAAATGGAAGACATACCATATGCAAAGATTCTGTGAATCTGAACAAAAGTGCATGAGGGGCTTGGGTATAGAGATCCTCCAAAGCCATTTGTCTTTGTTGGGAGAACCATGAAAATCCTCTGGATTGTTCTAAGCAGGTGATTGGAATACAATTTTACTTGGAAAATGTCACTCTGGGGAACAGTTTGGAAGGTGGATTAGAGGACATGAGAGAAAATCAAAGGGTGGTTTATGGCAGAAGCCCAGGTCAGAGATGATGGTATGTAGTAACAGTACAGATGAAGGAAGCTTGAGAAAAGTGAGATTCTAGACTTTTTCTTCTTCCTCCTTCCTATCCTGGCACTACATGAATCCAATTAACCAGGCACAAATCCACGAGATTCTTCTTCTTTACTCCCACATCTCAACAGTCCTTTAAAGAGTCCTTTCTGTCTCACATCCACAGGTTTCCTCTTCATTTTCGGGGTTGCTGCCCTACTTCATACCCTTAGAACGTCCCACCTAGATTATTCTCACAGCCTCCTATGAGTATTCCTGTGTACAATATCTGTCTCCTTCAATCCATTACCACCAGAGTAACTTGTCCCAGCCATCTTTGGAAGCCTTTCTTGGCTTCACCATGGAGAATCTAAGTTCAAATTCCTTAACTCAGCAGACAGATTTATTATTATCTGGCCACTGATTGATTACTCATTCCTCTGTCGGGAATTCTCTTTCTCTCTCTCTCTCCTTCATATTTTTATTCCTTACTACTACCACTCTAAACAGAAATTTAAACATCACCCCTCAGACAGAAAGAGAATAACTTTTAGTTTTCTGTTTACCTAAGATAAAGGTAGATGAAAGCAAGTCTAGGATTTTCAACCAAAGTACTTGCAAGAAAACTACTCTTTGACCCACTCCTCAAATTTCTTCAAACTGTCTCTTATTGAATTGCACATACAGGCACATCTCTCCTGGGTAACACTGAGTCCATTAGAGGGCTTTTGAGGGCCGGGAAAGAAACCCCAGCCCAGACATGCTCACCAAGAAGAGTATTTATCATCTCACATAATGAGGAGTCCCAAGTTTGGGCAGACTTGGGGTTAGCTTGCTCTGACATCCCCACCACTGTAATCATTCCAAAGATGGATTCCTTTGTGGTCAAAGATGACTTCCAGTAGCAGTTGGAACCATACACTTGCTAAATCGGCCCAGTGGGAGTGTGCAGTGGGTTTCTCCTAGTCATGGTATAGTAACACTTCCTCTCATACAGGCTAAGAGCTAGGTCAGGAGTCTATACCTAGATGAATAACCATTGCCAGGGAGATGCTGGATTTTAATTGGTCAAAACTTCTGTTCCTTAACCAGTTCCTGAACCACTACAAAAGGGAATAGAATCAACTTAGATCAGTGGTTCTCAAAATGTTCTCAAATGCTGCCCTAGTTGCACCAGTGTCATCTGGGAACTTGCTTGAAATGCAAATTCTTGTGAACCAGAAACTCTGAAGGTAGGACCAGGTGATCTGTGATGTAAGAACCCCGCTAGGTGACTCTGACTGGTGCATTCTAAAATGAGAACCATTGGCTTAGACTAATCAGGACTCGTTATGGGGTTTCTCTGAATCACATGGACTATGTAGGGAAGAATGAACTGCTAAACTGCAGTTTGAGAAAAACGGAATGTGTGTTTGTCTGAGGGTCTTCCCAATTTGAGACTACTCCTTCTCTTCAGATTAAATTGTACTTTAATTTTTTATTGTAATAAGAAACTTCTCAAGACACCAAGAGAAAGAGACCAGCCAGACAGTTCTTACATGTTGGTTATTCCATATCAAATGCAATGCCTAACAATTACTGGATATTACCTACCCTTTTTTCAGCCTTCTGCCTGAAGGTGGGAATCTTTAATTATACTCCAGTAAACGGAGGGAGTGCTCCCATCCTGTATAATACTTTCCTTAAGGCAGAAATGATGGGCTCAGAGAAATCCAGTTACAACCTTTGCCTTATTTGGAATACAAAAGGACAATTTTTTCCTGACCTATTTATAGAAAACTGAATATCAAATAGAGGAAAAAAGCAACAATACTGAGTAAAGGCAGTTTAAGCAAAGGATTGCAGATGCAATTATTTTCAGTTCAAGCAGCTGGTCGTCTAAGAGGAGCACAATAACTCTAACATGTCTTGCCTAAGGAAAATAGTCATATTAATAATCCATGAGATAAAAGAATATTATGTAAGGACCTGGAATCTCAGATCTCTTCTAGAGATTCTTCTGTGGTCCTTTAATAGAAATGTGAAATAGAAGAGTCTGCTTTAATCTAGGGAAATGTTTAAAGTGAATGTGTCAGAAATAGGAAAATGATCTATTATAGTCATTTGTTTACGTTGCTGATATCTGTGTCACTTCCAGGAAGTGGTAACTCAGTTTCCAGCAGATCCTCATCCTTTGACTTAGCTGCAAATAACAGTAACCAACTCCACTAGTTCAATCAGAAAAGGAATTTACTGGAGGTTGTTAGTTAACATGTACAACTCCTGAATGTCCAGAGAAAGCTTTGGGGGGTAGACAGCCAGGAACAATGAACAAAATCATACCTCATAACTGGTTGCTTCTTCCTCCACCAGGCACAGACTCCATGGTTTGCAGCGTGGATCCTGACACTCGAAATGCCACTGCTTCCATGAAGAAATGGGCCTTAGCTCTTACCACCCCTATCAAAGGGATTCAGTGAGGTGCCAATATTTGTGTCACTAGCTTCCAATTCAAAGTCTGTTGCCTGTGGTTTTAATGGGCTGAGTCTAAGTCACCTGCCAACCTGGCCACATCGGAAGGTGGGGAAATGAGCGACGGACATCTGGAGTGAGATGCGGAATTCATAAGGTGAACATACCCCTAACACAGAAAGTTGTTCAAAGGTGCTAAGAAATCCAAAAAGTTGGCAAATAGCTACTAGATCCAGACTTGTGTCCTTTATGCGTTTATACTTGGATTTCATTCAATTTTTTTTTTTTTTTTTTTTTTTTGAGACGGAGTCTAGCTCTGTCGCCCAGGCTGGAGTGCATTGGCGCAAACTCGGCTCACTGCAAGCTCTGCCTCCCAGGTTCATGCCATTCTCCTGCCTCAGCCTCCCGAGTAGCTGCGACTACAGGCGCCCACCACCACGCCAGGCTGATTTTTTGTATTTTTAGTAGAGACAGGTTTTCACCGTGGTCTCGAGCTCCTGACCTCGTGATCCGCCCGCCTCGGCCTCCCAAGGTGCTGGGATTACAAGGCGTGAGGCACCGCGCCCGGCCGCATTCAATTTTTTGCAATAAAGTGTGAGTGGAGAAGGCATCAAGGGAAGCCGTTACACATTATCCAGTTACACACTTGTGGAGGGTCTCTTATTGTCCTAGTGTAAATGACTAAGGCCACACCTTTACAGTGCCCTACCCGGATAGCTGCCTTTGCCACCCACTAGAACCGCAGAGATAACATAGGAAAATCTCTATTAAGCAACATTCTTATCAGAAATTTCTATTATTCATGGAATAATGGGTGATCAGTCCTAGAGAAACTGTTAGTATATCTTGTCCACATTCTTCAATTTAAATAACTAACTTTTAAAATAGCTTATTTTTATTTTATTTATTTTTATTTTTTAGAGACAGGGTCTCATCATGTAAATTTATTTTTAAAGAGGCATCTGTGATATAAAATATTGTGGTATTTAAAATTTGGAATTTCTAATTAAAAAATTACGTGAAGCTGGAGTTTCCTAAGCAACTTATGTGTTTAAGGGAAGAAATACATTATTTTTAAACTAACCTTACTTAATGGGGACTGTTTTAACCTTAGGCAATGGAGATCAAAGAGTTCACTATCAGAGCTGGTTTCTACCAGCCGTGGGCACTGCTGTTCAGAAAAACCGCCTTTCTGAATACACTGTTTACTTCCATAGGCTGAAAATCGGTCGTTGTATTTTTTATATCTTTTAGCACAAGATGATTTACTGCCATCTGCCTTAAACTTGTAACAAGTATAAATGTACAATGTCTGAAAGGTGAGTGGTACATTGTGGAGTTGTGCAGTACATGACAGCTCTGAAGACAAGGGATGCTTTATATGTCTGGGTTGTGCAGTGCAGGAGAGATGCACTCTCTCTCCATGGGAAATCTTTCCTAGAATATATTTTGTTACAAATCATTAACTACATGGCTATATGCCATATTTGTTAAACTGCTGTAACAAAGGATCTTACAATTCAGTGGCTCAGAAAAGATAGATGTTATCTCTCTCCCATGTAACATTATCCAGAGCAGGAGTCAACAAAATTGTAATCTGTAAGCCAAATTTGGTGCCACCCTGTTTCTGTACAGTCCTCAGGGTGAGAATGGTTTTTACATATTGAAATGGTTGTAGAAACAAGGATGTATGACAGGGACAATACGTGACCTACAAAGCCTGAATTATTTATTATTTGGCCCTTTACAGAAAAAACTTTGCTGACCTTCCAAGTTTGATTCCTCCAGGACAGGGAGGAATTTCTGTTTCACCAGGCCACACAGGGTCTCAGGTTCCTTCTATCACGTTGTTCTAGCATCAGCCAGATATTGTCCTCATCTGCATTGTGATGGTTGGTTCATCATCACCACTTCCATATCCCAGTTAGTGCAAAGGGGAAAGAGAAAGTAAAGGGCAAGCACTTCTCTTTTTTTGTTTAAAAAGTAGGACCAGAGATTGCGTAATTACTTCCACATAAATCTCATGGACAGAACGATAGCACACAGTCATGGTCAACTACAAGGTCAGGTGGGAAATGTAATCTCTGGCTGGGCAGCAAGTGCTCAGCTAGAATCCCCAGGCTTCTATTACTAAAAGGAAAAGGAGGATTGGTAGGAGAAATTAGACATCTTTGCCACATATACTAGAGTCCTCCTGATTCCTTGGTTGGTGCTGAGCTGTCTCAAACAATTAAAATCTCCTCCATCCATGTGGCAGGATAATTCTCACGGAGTGTTTTTTGTCTGTGTGGGATTCCCTGACAACAATCAACACAAATCTTTCCAAAAAGTAAAAGAAAGAAAAAAAGAAGATAGGAAAGGAAGGTGTAGGGAAAAGGAGGTAGGAATAGCCTGGGATATGGCTCTCTTCAGATAAGAAGTGAAATATTCGGTGAGTGCAAAAGTAATTGTGGTTTTTGTATTGTTGGAATGTGCCATTTGATATTGCAATACATTCTTAAATAAATGTGGTTATGTTATACATCATCTTAATGGGTATTTCTCACTTTATTTTTTTTGCTAATGACTTATTACTTGCTATTTACCTTATGTTTATTTTAGACTATGGAAATGATGTCAGATGAAAAGTAAATTCGGTTGATTTTCTTATCGATTTCAAAATGGATTGTAAAGCAGCAGAGACAACTCACAACATCAACAATGCATTTGGCCCAGGAACTGCTCGCAAACATACAGTGCAGTGCTGGTTCAAGAAGTTTTGCAAAGGAGATGAGAGCCTTGAAGATGAGGAATGTAGTGGCCAGCTATCAGAAGTTGACAATGACCAATTGAGAGCAATCATGGAAGCCCATTCTCTTAATAACTACAGGAGAAGTTGCCGAAGAACTCAACATTGACCATTCTATGGTCGTTCGGCATTTGAAGCATGCTGGAAAGGTGAAAAAGCTCGAAAAGTGGGTGCCTTGTGAGCTTAGCAAAAATTAAAAAATCATTGTTTTGAAGTGCTGTCTTCTTATTCTACACAACAACAATGAACCATTTTTCAATCAGATTGTGATGTGCATCAAAAAGTGGATTTTATGTGACCACTGGTGATGACCAGCTCAGTACTGGACTGAGAAGAAGCTCCAAAGCACTTTCCAAAGCCAAACTTGCACCAAAAAAAGTCATGGTCACTTTTTGGTGGTCTGCTGCCAGTCTGATCCACTACAGCTTTCTGAATCCTGGTGAAACCATTCCATCTGATAAATATGCTCAGCAGATCAATGAGACACACTGAAAACTGTAGTGCCTGCAGCCGGCATTGGTCAACAGAAAAGGTCCAATTCTTCTCCACGACAATGCCCATCCATATATCACACAACCAATGCTTCAAAAGTTGAACAAATTGGGCTATGAAGTTTTGCCTCATCTGCCATATTCACCTGACCTCTCACCAACCAACTACCGCTCTTCAAGCATCTCGATAAGTTTTTGCAGGGAAAACCCTTCCACAAGCAGCAGAATGTAGAAAATTCTTTCCAAGAGTTTGAAGAATCCCGAAGCACAGATTTTTATGCTACAGGAATAAACGAACTTCTCATGTGTTTATTCTAATGGTTCCTATTTTTTTTGTAATTAATGTGTTTGAATTTAGTTATCATGATTTAAAATTCATTGTCCAAAACTGCAATTACTTTTGCACCAACCTTGTTTTAGGATCCTTCAGTTAACAGCCAAAGCAGCTGAAAATTACTAACTTTCTCAGCCACTTCCTGTCTTTCCTGAGGAGGCTTGTAGAAGACACCCCTAGCTGCCTACCTCTGGTAGAGACTCCCAATTATAAAAACTGCCTAATAGTCCAGTCAGAGGATAACACACATCCTAATCAGGTTCCTGGTACATGCAGGTGAATGCAGTCCTAACGGAAATTAGGTTTCCTATCACTCAGTTTTTATTTGTTGCATATTTTTCAGTGATGGCGTTAAATTGTTGCCATGAGTGAGGAAGCATGAAAATGTATCTATGATCTCTGCACTCCAACTCTCCTGAATAAAACACTGGACAGGGCCAAAACCCTGAGGAGCCTAATAGGGTAGACAGAGACAGCAGCACTATGGATGCCTTTAAGGAACAGCGGCATCTCTGAATGCCTGCTGTCCTGAGAGGGTGTGCAAAGTCTCGCGGGCCCAGCAGAACTCTGAAGCAGCTGCACATACTGGAGAAGGCTGACACCTACAGATTGGGAGACAAGAAAGAGCAGAAGGGATTTCCCGGGGCATCAATAGGGGACTGACAATTTGTTGTAAATTGCAGACCGATCAGAGTAGAGTACTATGCTCCTAGCACCAGCCAGCCCCGACCACTCAGGGTAAATAGAACTTATTATAAGTGTGGGGGTAGGGGGGAAGACAGCACAGCACACTTAAGAAGAACTGAGCAACTGGAGGATGAAGGACAACGCAGAATAATTCCTGGGGGCTCTGGAACATAGACCTGCCAGAGGAGAGCGAAGACAATGACTTTCATAAAGAATCATAGTACTTAACGAGATTCTATTCCAACATAGGAAGACTCCAGACAACTGAAAAGTATTGATTTCAAAGTGAAAACAACTACATAGATTAATGAGAAAAGAGGATGGTCATTTTTGAGAACTAACTTAGGAGTCTGGAAAAAATAAATGGAAGACATCTTAAAACACAGGTGACAAATAAAAAGGGATAGTATATCTTTTAAAATTCAATTGCAAATACAGAAAACACTGCAGTTGGTTTAAGCAGGAAGGAGTTTAGCATAGAAAAGTGGGTGCTTACAAAATATTTAGGACTAGAGGAGCAAGTGCTAGGTTATCTCCCAGAATTAGTCTATCAAATTAGTGCTTCCACCACAGTCAGGATGATGGGGAACTAGGGAGCCACTTCCCCTCTCCCCTGTTGACTCCAAGACCAGCAGCTCAGCTGGGTGCCAACAAAAAGACCCACTTATGCCTGATCTCACAGCACCCACAGCTAGTAACCAGCTGGGACACTGTCACTGTTGCCACTGGAAAAAAAAAAAAGCCTGTAAAATTGCGCTGCAGAAACACTGGTTCCTCCTCACTCTACCTCTTGCCTGAATTTATATGTTTGGTGGAAGGCAGGTTAAATGTGGGACACAGTTGGAAGCAAGTCTGGGAAATGTGGTCTTTGCTTTTCCTAAATCTAACATACACTAAAGCATATTAGAAGTGGTTTGGAATCATATTCTCTACCATATATGATATAGACAACATTTGTCACTATTTTTATCTGTTTGGCAGAAACCCCCACAATATGTAGTACTATATTTCATCAATTCTAGGATTCATACTATTTATTCACAATTAAACATCTCCAAACTTGGGAGATGGCATTTTAAATTCCCCTACTTTAGGGGATGTCCAGTCAAACAAAAGGGGAAAGTAAATGCTCAATAAATGTTGGCTATTATTATCCTCATCAAGATATTAAAAAATAAAAGGAGAGATTAGTGGCAGCATATTTTAAAAGTGGTTAAGCATCTTGCTATTTAACTTAAAAACTGAAAGGATAGACAACTCTTATTTTTGTATACTGATGCTCACACACAGCAATCTGTACATTTTATAATTTGTAAATACAAAATCCCAGCCATTAGCATCTGCACAGTAGTTGGCAAATAAAATCCCCAATACCAAAGCAGAAAAATAATCTATTATGAGGTTGAAAACAGAATTTGAAATCATTTTGAGTTAAGGTATGGGAAACACTTGGGAAAAGTAGCAAATAGCAGCATGAAACAAGCTATTGCTTGTTGATGATTTTAATTTAAATTTTTATGAAAGACTCCACATCACCTGAGAGTTAAATAATAAATGTGAAGCTGTAAGGTAGAGCTGAATTAATATGAAAAATCTTGTAATTATTTCTTAGCAAACTTTTAGAGATTTGGATTTAAAACCAGAAACATATCTTCTAAAAAAAGAAGAGGCTATTCTGTGTGTATGGGGGAACAGAACATATATTTAATACATAGTGTGGAGTAATCCATTTTAAATCTTACAGGCACTATCTCAACTGCTTTAAGAGTTATTTTAACATTTCTGAATGGGATCTTTAGGGGTTAACATGTTTCAAAATGTAAATTTTTTAAAGAAGGCTGCCTCTTTTACATATGCTTTTGAATTTCTTCAATCAGATCCACACTAGCTGAGCCTCCAGCATTTTAAAAGGTAAAATTAGACACTGAACTTTGTATTTTGCACAACCAAACAAAGTGCTCAGGACCTCTCATTGGATTTGCAGTTAAGTTTGGATATGTCTAATAGGTGCTAAGGCACCCTGGACTTTATCTGAGCACTTACCAAGCTATTATGTAAATGCTGGTTTTATTATCTCACTCTACTCAGAGGGCAAGTGTCACCTCGGTTTTGTTATTTTTTCACCCCCAATACTTGGCAATGTGTATGCTCATTAAACATCTACTGAATAAGTCAATTATCAAACTAATGAATTATTGAGCTATAATCCTGCAAAAAAGAAACACTGCAAGAGACTTGAAATTAAAATAGTCTTGAAGTCTCTTTCAGATCTTGGCATGGTACCTTCTTTCAGGGAAGGAGGAAAAATTACAAAGGAGCTGAGTTTTGTCCTTATAGGAAAATCTCTTCCTTAAAACTTTTTTCAAAGATTATTTTGCTATGAAACTTAGAACATATGCACATACATAAAAGAGGATAGAGAAATATACGTACAGTTCAACATGTATGTAGAAGGTGAATGCTTAAGTTTAGGACCCAGGTCAAAAATTACAACATTGCTAGGACCCCAGAAGCACCCTCCCAACCCTCCCAACTCATCTGCTGTGACACCTGCCAGTCACAAGCCACCCCTTCTCTTCTCTAGAAAACAAGGTCACCACTGTCTTAATGTTTATAGGAATTTTTTTTGTTTTGTTTTATCATCCATGTTCAAATTCCTAAATTACACAGTTGAACTTAATTGCTTTAAATAGTGAGTTTCCATGGTTCATCAAGATTAGGTTACTGTTTAAAATCCTCAAGAATATTTCACGTCTAGTAAGCAAAGAAAGGAAGGCATATGGATTGCCAGATAACCAAAAATATGCTTTTTCTTCCATCACACAAAGATAAAACAAAGTTTTACAAACACTGGCCATTCTCTTGCAATTTGGAAAAAGAACAATACAGTAAAAATAATCTCATAGCAACATGTTTATTTAAGCCCTACTAAGTTTTCACTTACAAGCAAATATTTTCAGGGGAAAAAATCACATAAGACAATATTTTCAAATGTTATACCATCTACATAAAAATTAAACTTGCAGAATTTACAAATTAATATTCTGAGCAGACACAAATATTATACAACCTTTTGCAAAATCCAGTCAACAACTTTTAAAAATTCATACAGGCACAACACAAGATAGTCTCTCTATACAATCTACCTATTTACATAGCTTT
Organism: Gorilla gorilla gorilla; assembly: GCF_029281585.2. NCBI lineage: Eukaryota > Metazoa > Chordata > Mammalia > Primates > Hominidae > Gorilla > Gorilla gorilla. The sequence continues at coordinate 61,991,372 of NC_073234.2, read as the reverse complement.
TTCCACCACAGATGATAATAGCTCTCATCATAGCTACCAAGGTTCGCAAACATAGTATATTTAAAATATATTTAGCAGCATATAAAAAATTAGATAAAAGGGAAGGAAATACTACTATTAAATAAAAACAAAATTAAATGGTCATAATAGAAACAACTCCATAGGAAAATAGATCAAAATATATTTCTGTTAGGACATCAACAATGTTTCCCATCACAGAATATACGCACAGCACTGGAAAAAAAAAAAAAAATTTAACAGCATTTTAGTCCTGAGCACAGAATATAGTAGAGCTGCAAAACTTTGGTCAATACAAGTAAATGCCAACATTTAACACAAACTGTCTACCCTTCTCTGTTAGTAGATTAAGATCAATTCCACCTTATGAAAATTCATCAATAATATTCTCATATCTTATTTTTGTCCATTACATTAAAAGAGCTTTGAAATTTGGGAACCCACTACAGACTGATATAAATACCTGACAAGCAAACCACAATTTGACTAACATTTTAAATATTTAGTTTAAATACATAAATCACTTGAATAAACTATATGAATGAGTTAATGGTGGGCTGCATCGTATTCCAGGTGTGTTTTCTGACTGTCACAAAAGCAGACGTCTTGGTAATTCAAATAATTTGAAAGTGTGTTTTATAGATAGGCACAAAAATTCAGCCACAATAAAAGTGCGAATAAAGCAATATATCAATTGTAGGATATATATCTATTGGTTGATCTTAAAACTAAGCACACAGGATAGTACACAATTTTATTAGAATACCATTTATAGTCAGCAGTTGAATTCAGATATATTTTCCAGTTAATCCGATTCATACGTTTTGCCTAATAAGTACAGGACAACATTTTCCATAAAGAATACAGAGTATTATCACAGCATTCAGTTTACAACTTATCTTCATTCATGTTTAATTACTGGCAATATCTTCCCCCAGATCTCCTGTGTCAGAGATCTGACCATCTTGCAAATTGCGAGCCTTCCAAATTCTCACAGTTCGATCACTACAAAAAAATAAACAAAACATGGATATATGAACAAGGGCAGAAAGATAAAGAAATAGCTCTTATAATTACTTATCATGGAAATATTTTCTACATAGGTCTTCAAGAAATCCAAGTATAAATATGCATTGTCTCATTTATATAGCAAACACATACCTTAATAATAACAGCTTATATTATCAAGGGCTTACTGTGAGCCAGGCATTGTTACCATGTGCCCTTTACATATGTTAACACACATTTAATTCCCTTTAACTACCATTAGCAATAGCTACTGCTATAATCCTCTTTTTATTGAAGAGCTAATTGAGGCCCAAATCACATGTAAGTGACACAGCTGAGATGTGAATCCAGGCAGTCTGGCTCCGAGCCCTAGCTCTTTAACACTGGGTCTGCACTCATTATTCTAAAAGACAGTATGTGATTTGACATAGTGTCAGAAGGCTTCAGGCAAAACAGCCTGCAGGTCACAGTGAGGCTTCTAGGCAGGGAGAAAGCTGGGGCAGGGTTTCTAGGGAGTTAGCGAATCTGGCAAAGTCATGAAGAATTATCTCTGGGTAAACTCAGCAAATAAGCCCACAGAAAAAGCAAGAGGCTATTGAGAAGTGAACTAATACTCCACCTAGCACAGAATGTAGAAGATTAAAAGCAATTCTGATGCCCTGTAAATATACAGTTATTGTTCATTGAAATTGAAATTTTTTATAAAAAGGGAAGAAACAGTATTTCTGAGAAAACATGTCTCTGTTGCCCTCGCAGGTGAATACTGGGGACCAGTCATTAGATAATCACATTTCTTAACATATCTCTCATGGTTAAAGAAATGTTTCTTTTTCCAATTTCCTGATTAACCCAAAGTAAAAAAAATTAATAAAGAAGAGTTTCCATGGAATTTAATAGTTACAATGCACTTCAGAGATTATGTATTCCATCCCAAGGGAAAAAAGGTTTAGTGGAGTGCCAATGTAACACAGCAAAGCCTTTCTAGAACCCAGGCTTTCTAGATTGTAATCAGTTATCTTCTCACCATCCCACACAGCACACATACATTGATAACAGCAATGGAATATTTTCATTTATCCACCCATTCAAGCATTGCATTTATTCATTCAACCATTTACTCAACAAATGTTTACTGAGAACCTGCTACATGCCAAGCATGCTTGGGATATGCTTTTTTTTTTTTTTTTTTTTTTTTTGACAGAATCTCGCTCTGTTGCCAGGCTGGAATGCAGTGGCGCGATCTCGGCTCCTCTGCGCAATCTCTGCCTCCCAGGTTCAAGAGATTCTCCTGCCTCAGCCTCCCGAGCAGCTGGGAAAACAAGTGCATGCCACTATGCCTAGCTAATTTTTATTGCATTTTTAGTAGAGATGGGGCTTCACCATGTTGGCCAGCCTCGATCTCTTGACCTCATGATCCGCCTGCCTCGGCCTCCCAAAGTGCTGAGATAACAGAAGTGAGCCACTGCGCCCACCCTGGGATATGGTTTTTTTGTTTGTTTGTTTGTTAAAAAAAAAAAAAAAGCATTCTAAGTGCTTGGGATACGCTTTTTTTTTTTTTTTTTTTAAACAGAGTCTCACTCTGTGGCCCAGGCTGGAGTGCAGTGGCTAGATCTCGGCTCACTGCAAGCTCCGCCTCCCGGGTTCAGGGCATTCTCCTGCCTCAGCCTCCTGAGTAGCTGGGACTACAGGCGCCCACCACCATGGCTGGCTAATTTTTTTGTATTTTTAGTAGGGACAGGGTTTCACCGTGTTAGCCAGGATGGTCCCGATCTCCTGACCTCGTGACCCGCCTGCCTCGGCCTCCCAAAGTGCTGGGATTACAGGCGTGAGCCACCACGCCTGGCCAGGATATGCTGTTTAAAAAAAAAAGAAAAATAAAATTTAAAAGCTCAAATCTTTTGCCTTTGTAGATCATATATTCTAGCAAAAGGAGACAGACAATAAACCATAATAAATGATTAAACTATAGAGTATATTAGAAGGTGACTAGTGCCACAGGGGTGGAAAAAAAAGGAGAGCACAACCAAGGGGACCCGGAGTGCTAGGTGATAGGAGAGATTACAATTTTAAATAAAATGGCCAGGATACTCTTACTGAGTAAGAAAGACTTGCAGGGTCAGGACATTTGAGAGAAAAACATTCCAGGCCAAAAGAGCAGCTAGGGCAAATGCCCTCAGGCAGGAGTGGCTTTGGAATGTTCAAGGACCAGCAAAGAGGTTATTGGGGTTGCAAGAAAAGGACAAGCCAGAGGGTATCAGATGATAAGGCAAGGGCGATAATAGATGTTCAGAGGGCAAGATCAAGTATGGACTCAACTCTACATGAAATGGAGGACCACTGTAGGGTTTTGAATAGAGAAGGAATATCATCTAACATACTTTTAAAGGATTATTCTAGATTTTGTGTTGAGTGTAGACTACATATGAGCAAAGGACTTTGTTTAGAAGTCTGTTATTGTAATTCAAGAGTTGACAGTGATTAAGTCTGGTGAAGAAGTAGAGGATGTGGTAAGAAGTGGTTAGATTCTAGATATAATTTAAAGGTAGAACTAACAGGACTTGATGATGGATTAGATATGGAGTACAAAAGAAGGGGAGGAATGAAAGGTTCTGTCCCGAGCACAAAAATGTCAAGGAAGCTATCAACTGTGATGGAGAAGGTTGTAGAATGAGCAGGTTTCTTGAAAAGATCAGGAGCAGCCATCCCATTACTGGGTATATACTCAAAGGACTATAAATCATGCTGCTATAAAGACACATGCACACGTATGTTTATTGCGGCACTATTCACAATAGCAAAGACTTGGAACCAACCCAAATGTCCAACAATGATAGACTGGATTAAGAAAATGTGGCACATATACACCATGGAATACTATGCAGCCATAAAAAATGATGACTTCATGTCCTTTGTAGGGACATGGATGAAATTGGAAATCATCATTCTCAGTAAACTATTGCAAGAACAAAAAACCAAACACCGCATATTCTCACTCATAGGTGGGAAGTGAACAATGAGAACACATGGACACAGGAAGGGGAACATCACACTCTGGGGACTGTTGTGGGGTGGGGGGGCGGGGAGGGATAGCATTGGGAGATATACCTAATGCTAAATGACGAGTTAGTGAGTGCAGCGCACCAGCATGGCACATGTATACATATGTAACTAACCTGCACATTGTGCACATGTACCCTAAAACTCAAATAAAAAAAAAAAAGTTTAATAGAGCTAAACTAAAACAAATGAAACCAAAATCAAAATAAACAAGAAAACCCCACCCTTAGACACACATATACCATTTTATTCTAGTTTGTCATTATTGCCTGGGAGCAGGCAATAATAATACTAATTATTATTATTGTTGATCAAAATAATAAAGTATTGTATTTTGGTATTATCAAAAAAAACGAAAAGAAAAGATCAGGAGCTCAATTTTGGATATGTTAAGTTTGAGATGATTAAATTTCCACTACTAGCCATGACAGAGTAACTCACACCAGGTTAACCCCCCTATTGTAAACAAAGAGAAAACTTGACAAAATTTATGGAGCAGCTGTTTTCAGACACTAGGCAAAAGGCAGTGCGAGGCTGTGATCCTGGAGAAAAGGGAAACAAAGAAGATGAACTGTGTGATAGCCCCAGCTATATGCCTGGAAGCATTTTCCACACCACAGCAAAGGGAGAGGGAACCCAAGCAGAGAATCACAGGAGCACTTAGTTGAAGAGACAAAACAAAATCCAGAAAGTAGAGAAGAGGAAAGATCTATGCAGAGAAAAGAACTCAACAAATCTACATAGGGTCCCCTAAAGTCTTTGACTGAATGTTAAGTTGTACATGAGTAGAGTGCAACTATAAGGTCAGACAGCAAACAGCTACCAGGGAGCTATATATTGAAAACCTCCCAGAGTTCATACAGGGCTATGAGATGTTCAATTTCTGACCGGTATAGTAGAGAGATACCACTGAACACCTGGGACATTCAGCAGAACTGCAGGAAGAGTTAAACTTTCGTAGAAGAGCCAACTAACCCTAGAGTAATGGCTACTCTAGACCTACCTAACAAAGGTTAAAAACAAGTGTTAAAAACATAAAACTGAACCACAAGTAATTCAATTGCCTGATATCAGGTTTTGTTAAACCTGATACTCTTTAAATGAATAAAAAGTACAACAAAATTGAGATACTGAAAATATTACAATGTCTAACATTTAATAAAATATTACTTGACATGAAAAGCAGCAGAAGAAAACGAGACCAGTAATTATGAGAAAAATCAATGATATCAGATCCAGAAATGACAGGTATGATGAAATTATCTATGTAAGTTATAAAGTGCCTCAGTTTTCCTACTTGTAAAATAGAGATTATAATAATAATACTTAACTTCTAGAGTTATTCTAAGGACTAAATGAGTTAATGTCTGCAAAGCAGTTAGAACAATGCCTCGCACATAGTAAGCACTATATAAATATTTATTAAATAAATAAGTAGAACTAATTTCTTAAAATTCCTTCTGATTTTCTTGGTTATTTTCCTGTGATTTTGAAAATATGTAGCAGACATATTTGCATGTGATAGACACTGAGTAAGCTGAGAAAAAGTTTAGCTCTTCATCTGCACAGCAAAAGAAACTATCAATAGAGTAAACAGACAACCTACAGAATGGGAGAAAATATTTGCAAACTGTGAATCTGACAAAGGTCTAATATCCAGCATCTCAGGAACTTAAACAAATTTATCAGGAAAAAAATGAACAACCCATTTAAAAGTAGAAAAAGGTCATGAACAGACACTTTTCTAAGGAAGACATACATGCCGCTAACTAGAATATGAAAAAAAGCTCAACACTATTAGAGAAATGCAAATTAAAACCACAATGAAATACCATCTCACACCAGTCAAAATGGCTACTATTAAAAAGTCAAAAATAGCACATGTCAACAAGGTTGTGGAAAAAGGGAACACTTATACACTGGTTAGTGGGAGTGTAAATCAGTTCAACCATTGTGGAAAGCAGTGTGGCGATTCCTCAAAGAGCTAAAAACAGAACTACCATTTGACTCAGCAATCTCATTACTGGGTGTATGGCAGAGGAATATAAATCATTCTACCATAAAGACACATGCACACAAATGTTCATAACAGCACTATTCACAATAGCAAAGACATGGAATCAACCTAAATGCCCATCAATGACAGACTGGATAAAGAAAATGTGGTACATATACATCATGGAATACTATGCAGCCGTAAAAATAAATGAGATCATGTATTTTGTGGGAACATGGATGGAGCTGAGACTATTATCCTTAGCAAACAAATGCAGAAACAGAGAACCAAATATCACATGTTCTCACTTATAAATGGGAGCTAAATGATGAGAACTCATAGACACAAAAAAGGGAACAGACACTGGGGCCTATTTGAGGGTGGAGGGTGGGAGGAAGGAGAAGAGCGGAAAAAAGTAACTATTGGGTACTAGGCTTAGTACATGGGTGATGAAATAATCTGAACAACAAACACTGGTGACACAAGTTTACCCACATAAAAAACCAGCACATGTACCCCTGAACCTAAAATAAAAGTAAAAAAAAAAAAAAAAATTTTAGCTCTTCAAAACTGAGACCATATCCTGGAAGGTAAGTAAGTACAATTACATTACATGTCAATCCCCAGGCCTCACTGATACACAATACTAAGTCTTGTATTGGGTGTCCCACAGCCAATGTGGGATATATCCAGTAAATTTTCAAGGACACAACAAGTTTCCAAGGAAGTAAGCAAAAGTGGTGACTTTTCAGAAAGTAATGCATCTTGGAAATAGCATCAATGAAGCATCAAAAGTAAGCACCTTAGAAAAACAAAATAAATCGGCTCTGATGCAACTTAAAGATGAAAGTAAATCTAAATGAAAGGAGAAATTCAATGGAAACTGCACAAATAAAAATAAATGACACAGAAATAAAGTAAAGCCTTCAAAATAAAATCAGGGTGTTCATGCATTTGAGATACACTGAATAAAGGCAGTGCTTAAATTAAATAGATATAAATGGTACACAAACAAAATTGGGAGGTGTTTTAGATAGATATTCATAAGAAATTACATTTTATTTGAATGAGACCTACACTTCACATTATATAATACATACACTTTCCTTTTCAAAGTACATATATATGTACTACATATAAATGTCATTTTACAGTCACAACATCTTTCTACCTCCTTCAAGTATCTTAAATGTCACTTTCTCCATGAGGCCTTCACTGACCACCCTATTTTGTAACCCTGCCCTAGGAAAATCCCATCCCCTTTCTCTCTTTTCTTTTTCACCATTGCACTTGTCACCATCTAACACATTCTACTTAATGTATTTTCCATTTCTTCTCATAAGAATATAGACTGGGTTTGGAATCTGTTTTGCTCACTGCTGTATTCCCAGGAGTCTGGAACAATTCCCAGCACTTAGAAGATTCATTGTGAATGAACAAATGAGTCAATCAATCCAGTCATCCACAAGCGGGAGGAAGCAGATGTTATTACTATGTACTTATACTTTAAAGGGAGGAGGAAGCACAGAGAGTTTTTAAATAATTTGTTCCAAATATGAAGAATAGCAAATTTGTTGCCTTTCTGAAAATAAAAATCATTAGAAATTAGTCATTATTTTCTAAAAGTCAAAATCATCAAGGAAACATGTGACAGCACACTTCCTAAAATAAGCAGAGTGCTATACAGGAGTAACAGTATCGTCATGTAACCTGGGGTGCCTAAATTCAGTGCCCACATGTACATCAGAAAATATAAATAAGACATCTTAAAACAGACATTAGAATGATTATAAGAAGGATTTTGTATATTCAATGTTTCTAGATATTTACAACATATTTATTAAATCTGAACAGAAGCAACCAATATAGAGAAAAATCATATAAGAAAACTTACTCAGCTGCAGTAAAAATGTGGGTGGAATTAACACATATGGCATTGATAGGACTATCATGACCCTTCATCTCTCCCACTGGCATAAAAGTATCCATGTTCCAGACTTTCAAAATGCCCCCTCTGCAGCCACTGAGCAAAACTGGGTGGTCTGGCACCACTCCCAGGGCACAGACCCAATCCTTATGTGCATTTGGAACTTGCTAAAAGAAAAAAAGTGAAATCAGCAGCTTAAGGAGAGCTTCCAAACTGACATTTTCACATGAAAATAAACTGAAAAACATTTTATTGCCAAAACTTGATATTTGGAATTAGCTGGAGAAAGTTTATTTTCTATGCAATCACTCTTAGTGATTTAAAGAAATAAACGGATAATTTGCTTCCCAACTTGCCTCACTAATTTTCATCACTGTTATCAGCATATAAGGGCTATAATCTACAGAATGTAAAAGACCCTGAAAATACATAGAACTTTCGAGCATCACATCCTCTTCATGGGCAGTAAATATCTTACCTTTCTCCAAAATGTATTAAATAAAGCAAGTTTGAAAACTGCAACCTGGTATGTGGACTATAAGGACTGGCTCATAATACCACCAGTTTAAACTTTCAATAGAGAATATAGAAGCCTGAAGATTTATGCAGAAGACCAGAGATAATCTATATATTTCATGATGAGTAAACAGTAATTACAAGATCAGACTATATAACTATACTTCGTGCATAAGTGTATTTATATGCACAATATAAAATTATAATCATGAATGTATGTTTATTTTTAAAAAGCTTTTGAATGCAACACTGTATATGCATCTATTGCCAAGATTTTTCTATTAATATTTATGTTTCTTGTTTGTTTGGTTTTCATCTGCTGATTACAAGCAGGAAAGTGGAAGCAACTACGACATATAAATACCCACACATATATATAAGGAAAAACTTGAAATTGAAAAGAATTTCATCTGTTAACTAATTTCTTTTCCAGGGAATTAGGAAAAGACAGCAATATTTGAATTTATTGACACATCACTTCAACCCAACTATCATTTTGTAGGAAATGAGAGAACCACCACTCTTAGATGCATGAAAATGCTCTTACAGATAAGGAATTATTTATATTACTCTTGACTTTAGCTAAACTTGGAACTCTTTGGAATAGGTGTACATAAACAAAAGCAAAACAAAATGAGAAACTGCAACTGCTCTACTCCCAGGCTGATTTTATTTAATAAACACATGCATGGAGCAACCCTAGATCTTTCAACTCTCATCAGCATCTCTTCTTCTCTTATCTAGCGGGTATTATTCAATGTCGACTGTTTCCCTTCTCCCAGTGAAGAACTCTGGGGAGGATGAAACATTCTTTAAGAAAAAGGCCTGATTAATATTATCTGTAAATGATAAAAATCTACATAGAAGCTCTTCAAGTTCTTCTACAGGCTACAGGATTGTGTTGAAATGCCCACTCTATACCATGAAAAGGTTCTGCATTACCTGAAGAAGGTCTTTTTGAGTTAAGTCCCATTTCTTGATTCCATTATCTCTAGACCCACTAAATAGGTTATCCCCTTGAATGGTTAGTGCTTCTATGCCATCATAATGAGGGGGTTCAAAATTGTGGGTAGGACTCACAGTCCCAAGAGCTCCTTCTGTAACATCAAACATCTAGAAAGGTAGAAACAAAGCAGTTATCCTATTTAACTTGCAAATAAACACCAATATTTGTACAGTCCTAGAAACACATACACATGTATGTTAATCAGACATGACTTGTTTTGTTATCTATTGTTTCTGGTTTGTTAAATGTTTTCTTTTTATTTATTTTATTTATTATTTTGAGATGAGGTCTCACTATGTTTCCCAGGCTGGAGTGCAGTGCTTATTCACAGGTGCAATCATACTGCACAGCTGCCTTAACTGCAGGCTCAAGCGATCCTCTTACCTCAACCTCCCGAGTAGCTGGGATTGCAGGCATGCATGATGGCACCAGCTCTTAATTATTGTTTTGTTTTGTTATTTGTTGTTATGTATGTTTTACTAAGTTAATTAAATTAACCTGGCATGAATGACAACTGAAGATAAACCTGTGCCCTTTTTTTCACACTACTTTTGCTTGCATGTTACATGCTTTGTGTCTGTAGGCTTTTAAGAAAGGAAACCAGATTTTTTCATGTATAAGTGCACAAATGATATGTTCAATAATAAAAATATTACATATCAATCCAGTTGAAATTCAAATAAACAATATGGTTATTATTTAATGACTATTAGGTAACTCTGCAGTCCCAGAGGTCATCTCCAATTCCCCAAAGCTGCTGTTCAAAATCTTTTCACTTTCCTCAGTTGCACTCATCTCTCTTAGCCCGTAACCTTGTGCTTTCCTGAAAAGGCTAGTGTCATAAAAAATAAACTTTTTAGACACTCTCCTCCATTCTAAAAGTTTCTTTTTATCTTCAAACTTCTTTTTACCTTCCCTTCTTTATCAGAGGCTAAAGTATACTTACTTATTTTCAATGTTCACATCTATGATCTAACTCCTCCTACCACCTTCATCAATTGCCACCACTTCAGTTTTCTCCTCACTCATTCCCTCTCCACTAAGCCCAATTCCTAAGTACATAAATACGTTCATGTCTCTAGGGTATAGACTCCTCTTTTCTTAACCATTCTAATTTCAAGTCATTAACCCATCTCTCATTTCTTAATCAAAGTTTCTAGAATGAGTACTTACATTCTTCCTACCTCTCTTTCTTATCTTCTTCCTATTGATTCTCACAGATATTCCCCAAGGCTGAGTTCCCAGTCAACTTCTCTCTACCTTGGCCACATCATCAACTCTTAACTCTTTGAACATCTGGTTCTCTTTGAATGGCTCCCCAAACCTACATCTCTAGTCACAACTTATTTTAAACTCTAGACTTGAATTTCTAATGGCCTTCTGGCCATGTGAATGTCCTTTATTAGTATTTCATTTAACATTTAAATTTAACATTTTTAGAATCAAACTATGCATCTTTCCTTACCTTATCTGTTAATCTCATAAAATTCTGAAGATCATAATATTTTCGGGATAAAAGATCATGACAATAAGACTCATGTATGAGTTGGAAGACTGAGTTAACAGAGCTTTAAAATGGTTTCCAACCTTTCTTCTATGAAAAGTGAGAATGCATGATTGAATAATAAGACAACAAAACCACTAACTATGAATGAGGAAAAGATTAAAAAGAAAAAGCAAAGACTAGAAAGGAAAAAAGAAAATAAGAGAAAGAGGTCCTAGATGAATCTGAATACTTCAAAATTATCATTTAATAGACAAATATAATTCAGAAAGTCTCATACATACTTTGATGTAATGATCCTTGGAGCCAGTGATGATTAGATCTTGTCCATTGGAAATCTGATCCACAGTAAGGCACATAACAGGGCCTAGGTGTCCTGTTAACTTTCCTGTAGACTGAAACCTTTAAAAATAAAGAAAAATAGTTTTGTTTAAAATTATTTCTGAGTATGATGGGACTAAGCCTCAACATAAACGATCTACATTCTTTCATAAAATAATTCACTAACTTTTTTTTTTCTTTTTATATGTTTAGAGATGGGATCTTGGGCCGGGTGCGGTGGCTAATGCCTGTAATCCCAGCACTTTGGGAGACCGAGGTGGACGTATCACCTGAGGCCAGGAGTTTGAGACCAGCCTGGCCAACATGGTGAAACCCCGTCTCTACTAAAAATACAAAAATTAGCTGGATGTGGTGGCAGGTACCTGTACTCCCAGCTACTCAGGAGGCTGAGGCAGGAGAATCGCTTGAACCTGGGGGTGGGAGGCTGCAGCGAGCCGAGATCGAGCCACTGCACTCCGGCCTGGGCAACAGAGCGAGAATCTGACTCAAGAAAAAAAAAAAACACAGAGATGGGGTTCCATTATGTTGCCAGGCTGAAGTGCGGTGGCTATTCACAGGCATGATCATGGCACACTGCAGTCTCAATCTCCTGGCCTCAAGCAATCCTCCCACCTCAACTTCCCCAGTAGCTGGGACTTACAGGTGTGCATCACCAGCTTTTTTCATTTTAGCTCCACATCTACGAAACTCTGTTCAAGTTAGTCGAAACTAATATAATCTATGATGCAAACAGGAGAGTCATAAATAAGTTATTCCAAAGCTGACTAATGTCATTTAGGTAACCAAAAAAGCAGCAGAAGTGCAAAAAATGATTAATTTTAACTCCAACCTAAATCCACCTAAACATCAATCTGCTAAATGTCTGAATATGTAATAGGCATAGGACTGATTAGGTCCAATTTGAATTTCAAATAAAATGACGATATCACTGATGTAATTACAAAATCAGTAACACTACTGAGAAAGCAAAATTATTTTATTACACACACGTTTTCACAAATACACATAAGAGCATGTACATCATATATACACATATATGCACATATATACATACATATATCTATGTACACACATATCTGTGTGGATGTGTACATCAGACAATAAGTGGTCCATTTCATCAATTATTATAAAGACATGAAAATGACCAGCTATGCGGCTGGTAGAAAACTGTGTGATGTCAGTTGGCAGAGAGTAACAATGAACCTTCGTTTCACAGTCCTACCTCAAATCAAGCTGCTGGAATAAAGACATGTATCTAGCTTCTAAGATATTACAGTTTCTTGAAAACTATTCTCTTAGTTCCTTTGTTAAGATCTACACTTAATTAGTAGCATCTTGTTGAAATCAACCAGGTTTCCAAGAGTCAAACTTATCAGCAAATTAAAAAGTGCAAAAGATTTTCAAAAGCTGGTATCTTTTCTGCCTTGTGTCATGATTTTGACTATTTCTTCCATGGTGCTCTTACTATGAGTCAGATTAAATATCTTCAAGAATAAACCAAGTCCCCACCTCTTTTCTCATTTTCTTAAAAAAGTACTGTTTTTAATTTTCTACATTTTATTTATAATACAGTAGTTGGACCCTGGTTTTTCTCTTATCTATTTATCTATAAATTATGTTTATTATATTTTGCCAGTCATACTTTAACATGCTTTAAATGTTATAAATTATAACACTAGTTTTTCTCAATGTTTTTCAAAAAACCATCCATTTGATTTACCACTGGCAAATCCCTTCTGGATGAGAGGCACCCCATATTACCTGAATTGGAAATATTACTAAGAATCCTGTAATAGCCTGTTTAATGGCCTTTATTCTCCATTATAAGATGAGCTCTAAGAAGGTAGATCTAGGTTGGGCACAGTGGCTCCTGCCTATAATCCGAGCACTTTGGGAGGCTTAGGTGGCAAGAGCATTTGAGCCCAGGAGTTCAAGATCAGCAACACTTGTCTTGCTCTGTCTTTATTCCTAGTACTCACCACACTGTTGGCGCAATGCCTGACATATTTGGGTTGAATAAATATTTGTTAACTAATAAGTGAATGTTTCCTTGCTGCCAAAATTTTAAGAACTAGAAAACAAGCTAACATAAACACTCAACTAAAGGAAAAGAGTTCACACTTCATAGGAAATAAAAATTGAATGAAAGATGTAATGCCTTAAATTTTAATTTATCATTTTTTTCTTTTTAACTATTTTATCTTCTTAATACTTCATAGTTTACATATATTTTATTTTATATCCACAAAAATTCTGAGGACTTTATGCCCAAAGTTGTTAATTTTATAAATGAAAAAATTTAAGATATAAGATGTTTAAACGATGTTGCAAGAAATAACTCTATCAAGAGTGCTGGTGAAACTAGGATGAGAATCTTGACCTCTTCCTAGTAAACAACATGACTTGTAGGCAAATATTAAGAAATTGTAATGTTTCAATTTTATTTTCCCCCCATATACTTATTTTCCCCAGCAACGGAGATTAAAAAAAAGAGAAAATTGTCATTTGTTAATAAGGACACAAGAGACATTTAGAGGTACTATGCTGAATAAAAAAGCCTATGATTTTACATTAACTTCTGGGGTCATAAAAATTGGATTTCACATGCACTAATGTTATTAATGTCTGAAGTTGTATTTACCATAGGCAAGAGGTATGTTTTCTTAAAAATATCTACCTTTTAAGATCCCACATCCTGACAGCATTTCCAGAAGCAGCATAGAGGAAGGTGCCAGTTGGGTTTAGGGCAATTTGATTGATCTGGTTCTCTCCAGAAGGAATAGCTACTGTTCGACTGGTACTTGCAGAACAAGCATCTCCAAGAGTAACTTGACCTGAAGACCTTAAGAGATACAAACAAAGCAAAAAAGTGACACTTCTGGACTTGGGTTTGGCTTAGAATTCCTTGAATTCCCAGGAAACTGGCTGTAGGCAACAACAAGAACAGTGTCCTTTTGTCACTATATGTATACTACCTAGCACAGCACCTAACACAGAGTTGATGCATATAAATAATTATTTGGTAAGTGAAGAGACGAATAAATAAAATAAGATTATGAATGAATAAAATAATATTACATGGTTTAAAACTCTTACTTGGTATACTAGTAATTCCAGGCCCTGAGTTAGGAAGGGCTAAAACATCTTTCAGAAAAGATTAGATTTTTTTTTAATGTTAAAAATAAAAAAATCAACAAATGGCTGGGTGTAGTGGCTCACGCCTGTAATCTCAGCACTTTGGAGGCCGAGGTGGGTGGATCACCTGAGGTCAGGAGTTTGAGTCCAGCCTGGCCAACATGGTGAAGTCCCGCCTCTACTAAAATTACTAAAATACTACTAAAAATACAAAAATTAGCTGGGGGTGGTGGTGCGTGCCTGTAATCCCAGCTACTCGGGAGGCTGAGGCAGGAGAATCACCTGAACCTGGGAGGTGCGGGTGGCAGTGAGCCGAGATTGCACCACTGCACTCCACCCTGGAAGACAGAGCAAGACGCCATCTCAAAAAAAAAAAAAAAAAATCAACAAACGATACGTTGCCACAAAAGTAATTTATTTTCCTACAGCTTCCAGAAGCACCACCCCACTCCACCCAAGGGCAGGCTTACCAATACTCTTTTGTGTATAAGAATTACCTTTCTGGATTAAAGACAATGGAGACCTTTTGAATTATTTGCAGTTTTCATTTACTTTAACCCAATCATAGATGGAGTATCTAAGGCCTTAAACATAACGTATGCCTATTTCTTCAGATAAATTCTAGGTGAAATTTTTTTTTAATTTTGAAACATTTTCTTAGCTAACTTCTAAAATATTAAGCCATAATCAATCTTTTCAAATTTAACTTCAGTGATTCAATTGAATTGGTAAATTCTAACATAAGATATATCTTAATATACGATATAATAGTATTATTTTTCTACAAGAGTTTCAAGACTTGTATTCAGTAAAAAGAATAATAAAGTAGTTCTCAAATTACAAAACAGCACTTAAAAATAGTCTCTACTATCTCTACAAATTAGTAAAAATTAACCTTTCTTATGCTCCCTTCTCTCATTTAAATGACTACCGAGTTTATGTCAATTTTGATTATTAAAATAATTCATCAATATCACAGCAAAAAGAATCACTTGTTCTACACTTTTAAAGACAAATACAATAATGAGCACAGAAAAAACAAATTAATCCTCCAATTAACCAACATAACCTGCAGTTATGAAATTTGTACTCACACCAAAGCAGTCTCAGTCCTTAAAAAACACTCTCAGCTTTTCAATCTCTGTTAATTAAAAGTTATAAGTACTTCTTCACTGCCTACCATGGTGATTTCAGCCATTTCCCAAGGAATGGTAGTTATTTGAAGCAAGTAATATAAAACATTGAACTCTATCAAGTAAGAAATAGTATGAAAATGTAATACCTTATATTTGGGAGGGAGAAAATATGAAATGTATACTTAGTCACCAATCAAATATGGCTTATCCCTTTCTGTTTAATACCAGGCTCTTATATTTCATTTGTCAAATTTTCCCCCCTCTTATTTCATCTGTGCTTTTCTTTGTGAACACTTTAATATCCTCTGGGAAGTGGACAGGTATACAAAAATTGAAATGCATTTATAGTCCTCTCTTTTCTTATATTTTGTAAAAAAAAAAAAAAAGAAGAGCTATTCCTCCTTTATGCTATATGTCTTCAAGTTACTTACGTTAGTGTTCGAACGCACTTTGCTGAATCTCTGATATCCCACACCTTAATATAAGATGTTGATACAGTGAAGACCAAACTGGTATAATTACAGTATTTTACAGACACGACATTGTTGGGATGACCCCCCAGTGACATTATTTCCTGCCCAGTCACCAGATTCCATACTTTACAAGTACGATCTAAAACAAACACATAAAAAAAAGAAAACACCGTTAATATGAACTACTTTAGGTTCTCTTAACAATAAAAATTATTTAAATAATTTCTCTTCTATGGGAAGGAAATTAAAATAGTAATTAACGTACCACAAGGATCCTAACTTCATCCTTGACCCTCTGCAACAGGCTCAAAGACAAGGTACGTGTAAAAGATCAGATAAAAGTCTGGGATGTCTGGTGTATGTATCATGTGGTATTGAAAAAATATTTATGAAAAATTTTGAAATGGTCATATCAAAAGAGTCTTGCTTCAAATTGCCACTGAATTTAGAATGGCAGTCTCAGATCAGCCTCTTCAAAACATTCTTCTCTGATCATATTCCTACCTCCTCACAACATTCTCTACACTAGTAAATATACACAGATTTTTCCCCCCAAGGGTCAATGATTGATAAATTATATTTTTATTTTTGACCCAAAAACATAATCACAGAACTATTCTTTTTCTTTTTCTGATATGTTGAATATCTAATTATACTGGAGGGAAACATTTAATTTGAATCATTAGAAAAATACAGTATTTTCAAAGAACATATGTTTTTTTAATTGGAGAATTTCTTTACTTTTACTCTTAATTCATAAGTTCTAGCTGGGATCTTATACTTCCCTCATAGACAATGAGCAATAAATATTTGCTGATTAAAGTGAATCTTGGACTATCCCTAAATGCTAAAAACTTTCACTAGCTCCCTGAATTCCTGTACATGCTTGCTTTTCACCTTTCTAGCCTCAATGACCAGCACTTCTCTTATACATATTCCATTTTTCAACCCAAGTAGAATTAGTTTCCAAACATGCTCCACTTTTATCTTCATGTCTCTGCTTATGTTATTCTGTAATCTTGATTATTCATTCCTACCTGTAAATATCCAAACCATCCTATAAGGTACTTCCTAAATGACTCCTTGTCAAAGCCTTCCTTGTTTCTCATAGCTGGGCATAATTCCTCTCTTTTCCAGAACCCCAAAACTCTTAGTCTGTAACTCTTCAAAGCATTTATAGCAGTTACTTGCAATTGTACCAAAGGGGTTAAGAGTGCAGGATTGGAGAAGGGTATACCTAGGTTTCTAATCCTCGTTCTTCCACTTAATAGCTAAATTTACCTGAGAAAAGTATTTATTCACTTGAATCCTGAGTTTCTTTGTTTACAAAATGAGGATGCAACATGTATCTCATTAAGATTGTTGTGAGAATTAGGTGAGATATATTAGTATACTGTCTAGCATAGCCCCTGATATGTAGTAAGTGTTGCAGAAATAGTGGTTGCTATGCATCTTATTCTCTTTCCCATATTGTATATTTAAATAGCCTTTTATAGATTTTTATATAACCTGCATTTCAAAATTCAGGACTCTACATGCAGTACATGCCCAAATACTGTAGAGAGATGTATTCTGTCACCATTGTATTCACAAAACATCAACAGAGGTTTTACTTGCTGCTCAACTATGCAATAATTTAATATATTTTACATTCAGGGCTTGAACCAGATTATCCGATTCTTTCTGGTCTTAAATAGTTTGACAGTTTTCTAGAATATGTTAAAAATGTAATTTAAAAAAAAAAAGCTATTAAATATCTGCATTAGACAACTACTAGCACCTTTTGATCCAGTGAAGAGGAGATCATCAGTAGAATCCACACAGAGCACAGCTTTTGTATGCCCTTCAGCTATGTGAATACACTGAAGTGGAAAAGCTCTGATTCCTTTTGAAGCAGGAAATGGGTTGATTATGCCCCTAAGGTGGGGAAAAAACAAACAAACCAAGATTCACTTCAGTATCATGAGACTAGTTTTGTTTTTTCCCCTAACTTTAAAAAGTCTTTATAAGTAATTAGTAATAAAATCCAGACTGCTCTCTTTTAAGCAAAAGGACAAAGTGTGAAATAATAATAGTGATGGAGTATATCAACTAATCAGGCATCTGCTAACAGCTGCATTCTGCAAAGAACAAAGACTATAATACATCTAGATTTTCTTATTAATAATTTCATCTCTCCAAGGTTTAACGAAGCCACAATGGGAATTATTTGAGTGTACTGAATTCTGACAAATAAGGAAGAAGCAGAAATGACAAATAACAGGAAAACATAATTCTATGTCAAGCTGGGGTGTAAAGGAACATGCTGGAGAAAGTGTAACATATATGCCACCTAAAATACTAAGAAAGCAGATTTCAAACAAAAATTGAAGATAGGAATAATTGAATGAACAGAAATTCTAAAGGGACAATGGGTTAAAAAGATCAAAAACTTAAAGAACTGACAATCTCAAAGAAAATTTTAAAAGAATGAGAATTTAAAATAACAGTGAATGGATAAAGAAAATGTACATGCACACAATGGAGTACTATTTAGCCATAAAAAAAGAAAGAGATCATATCATTTGTAACAACATAGATAGAACTGGAGATCATTATGTTAAGTAAAATAAGCCAGGCACAGAAAGAGAAACATTGGATATTCTCACTTATTTATGGGATCTAAAAATCAAACAACTGAACTCATGGACATAGAGAGTAGAAGGACGGTTACCAGAGGCTAGGTAGGGCAGTGGGGGTTGGGAGAGGTGGGGATGTTTAATGGGTACAAAAATAATAGAAAGAATAAAGTAAGACCTACTATTTGATAGCCCAACAGGGTGACTATAGTTGATAATAATTGTACATTTTAAAACTACTAAAAGAGTATAA
Source organism: Gorilla gorilla gorilla (assembly GCF_029281585.2). Classification (NCBI taxonomy): domain Eukaryota; kingdom Metazoa; phylum Chordata; class Mammalia; order Primates; family Hominidae; genus Gorilla; species Gorilla gorilla. The sequence continues at coordinate 61,972,383 of NC_073234.2, read as the reverse complement.
TTGGATTGTTTGTAACACAAAGGATAATTGCTTGAGGGGATGGCTACCCCATTCTCCATGATATGATTATTGTGCATTGCATGCCTGTATCCAAACATCTCATGTACTCCATAAATATATATCTACTATGTACCTGCAAAAATTTAAAATAAAAAAATTAAAAACAATGAAGCTCTTTAGGGAGCTTTCTCATAAATTTGATATTTTTGTAGTTTCTGCTTTATGGCACTGGGCTATGTACTATGGAAATATAAAGATTATCAAAACATTGTCCCTCTCCCAAAGGAATTTAAGATAGGGTCTGAATTAAAATAATGGTGTTGGGGAGGCTAAAGATGATAATGAATTAAGACATGACAAACAGTCAAATGTACCTTCGCTCAAAGCATTATATGCTTCAAATTATGTTGAATTATGTCCATTATGTAGGACAAATGGCATATTAGGACAAATATAAGGATAAAGGAAAACTGTTTTGTTTCCATCTTCTTAATGAAAGAGAATAATCTTCGAGATGCAAGAGGGCAGAAATGATTAAGAAACGTGAGCCCAAGATAAGTTAGAGCTGACAATGGAGATTTATTCAATAAATTCAAGTATTTCTGTTTTTAAATCATTATATCATAGGGTTTTGAAAGTATATGCCATTGTGTAGGCAAAATCCTTGTCAGTACTCTAAGAAATCACAAAGGTCAAAAAAAGGGACAAAACATGTAGACCTGATCTTCCAAAAAGCAGGAAAAACGTGGAATTCAGAAACTCAACTTCTTGTTGAGTCTCAAAGAGGAATACATTAAGCAAATCATTATCCACTTAAAAATAAATGTTCACCAACAAAAGATAACATGGGCTCATCAATTTCATGGGGAAAGTTTTTTGTAGGGTTAATAGATACCAATTTAAGGGAATGTCATATTCACAATATATGTTGACTCTAATAAAGCCCATACAATAAGACTTTTAAATGATATCCTTGTGGACAATGTGAATAAGTATGGAACTGTTAGAGTAAAGTATTTCCACAGGTAGTTGAAGAGTCATACCTAACGAGTCAAAGTCACTGCTGATCTGGAAGATCTTTGGTATCTAGTCAATCTTTACCTAGCCCTAGGGAGAAGTGGCATGCTTATTAAATGGATATATTAAAGAACTGGACATTATATTGCCTGAAAAAAATCACTGAAGCAAAATTCATTTATTTTATATGCCGACTCACTATCAATGATTTGTTTAATAGAAATAAATATTTCAGGAGAAAGACAGCGATAGACTTACTGCATTCTATGTAGGCCATATATGGAATGAGGTGTAGTTTTAGATGTCCCATTTTAAGAAGAACATTGAACAATTGGAGGCTTTACAAAACAGTAGAAGCAGAATGAAGGATCTGTAGACTATATTACATAAGGAACAGATGATGAAACTATTGAGCTGATAAAAGAACATTTACCGGAGAGAGGATACAACAGCATAATTTAAAAGGGCTGAATATTTGAAGAGCTGTCATATATAAACAAAAAGATATATAAAATTAATTCTGGTAAGGGAAAAAAAGAGCTGATGAAGACTAACGAATGGAAATTTAAAGGAGGTAAATTTAGAGTTGGGGAGAAAAAAACATTTATTTTTAGAGTCTGGTTATAATGATCACAAAAGTGATAGGAGTTTCTTATCCCTATAAATGATATAAGGAATTATTATCTCTGGATATATAATTATGAAATGTGATGCCATGATTTGCATACATGTGTCAATTTGAGATTACTGAAACTAATGCTTAGTAATTTGTAATCTAACAATTTAACCAGATTAAAATTGAAATTGGAGCAAAACCCGCTCAAAAGTCTGAATCTGCCATTTGGAAATTTTGATGTCTTAAGGTTCATAGATATGAACTGAAGCCATCAAATTTACACATATTTCTTCAAATATTGAAAAGGTATGATTCTAAAGAATAGTAGGTTGCTACTGTTAATTCTCAAACAGAAAATATATATTATATATAGGTCAAAAAGCTGATCGTAAGAAAACAATTCATGTTAACAGCCTAAGAGCTATTTTCAATGTGCATTTAATAACAAATCTTCTTAAGAAAAAAGCTAAACAGTACCCTCAGATGTAATACTGTGTCTCCAAAGGTTTCTTTCCTTCAGATTACAAGCTTTATCCTAAGAATCTATTAAATGTTTCCCTGATGATGTAATATTCAACATAATTCTGTCATGTCAAATGTTATAGTATCATAAAATACTCGGTAAATATTTGCCCCAGTAACTTATGTATGGCACAGTTATTTCCAGGAGATCAGGATGCCTTTTTTTCATTCTTATGTATTTTTATGTCATTGATTATTCAGTCTTTTGAGAAAAAAAATCTCAATATTAAACATAGTGTTTTATTAGATACTTTAAAATGTTCTTAAATATTCAGAATATTAGGATTAATATTTTATATAAACTACCAAAGATAATAGAAACTTAATGATATTAGAAACATACAGCCATGGTATTTCTCTATTTGAATTAATCTATCCACATTTTGAAATATAAAATCAACTTTAAACGAGTTTAAGGTTAAATATGGCAAATTTGTACAACAGACTTGATCTGCAGGAGAAAAAAAAAATAAACACTTATTTTTGTTCCAGGCAAACCTGTAAGGTCTTTTGATACTGGAAATGAAATTAATTTCCTCTCCCTTCCCCGGCCTACCTTCTGGAGGATCTGCTGATGATCAGCAAAAATGGCCATAAAACAAGGAAAACAAGTGCAAAGAGGGAGGACATAAAATGATAATGGTGAAAGGGAATGAGACAGAGAGAAAGAGAAAGAGAAGTTAAGGACCCCCAGAAAAATCCATAAAATGAAAAAAAATAACGGTTATTTTTAAAGCTGCACCTATTCTTAAGAATATTTATTTTAAAAAAATGCTTCCTTAGTGTTTATTTCCTATTCTTTTTAATTTTTGGTATAATAGTATCCTTTTTTTCTCTAGCATATTTTTATTTTTAGTCATATAATCTTTTTACTTAAAATTGCTAAACCAACAAGAAAAAAAATACCTTATCTACCTCACACACTTTGAGGCATTAGAAATACCTAATTGTTGAGAGTAAGAAATCTTCTTGACATCAATATTCATAAAACTTGATTTCTTTTAAAGAAAAGATTCAGATTACAGACAGAAAACAGGTATCACAATTTTTAAACTATTATAAAAAAACACTACTTTATCTAAAAGGTATGACCACAAAAATGTATTAAAATTATCATGTTTAGAAATATTAGTGCATTTATATGATTTACAACAAGTGATGCATGCAACAAAAGTGAGACTTGCTTAGAATTTCTAGGAAGGCACTTTAGAACATCAATGAAATTCCGGAATGTAGGAAAGGCAGGAAAGAAAGTACCTGTGTACCTCCGAGAGAGAGGAGTCACTTTCATCAGACCTATAGTGAAAGAGTTAGAATTATGAGAGAAAGAATACAGATGTCAACAGGTAAGGACACTGACTTTGGACTCAAAATCAACAGCATGAATAACAGATATATAGCAAACATTTCCTTCATAGTGCCCTGCTTTTCTACTTGCACTGGATATTAGCATGTTTAAAGTATAGCTAAGTCACGTAAAAAGTTTGATATTTATGTCTTCTAGCAAGACTTTGGGGGCTAAAATTTTCTAATACTGATATATAAAATCTATCCTCACTTCTAAAATTTAGGCCTTGCAGAAGAACAGTATCAAGTACATGAGATATAGCACTTCAAGGTTTGCTCTATTTAATTTGACTAGTCCTGGAAAAATTTTCCCATTTCAATAACTGTTGATCAATTTTATTCACTTTGATAATTATCACTTTAGATATAGACTCTAATGTTGAAGTTACACAAAATAGATTGTGTTTTCGCATAGAAAGCAAGTCACTCAAAATTTAATAACTTTTGGCTTTAACTTATCTCAAAAACACAGAGTTCTTTTGACTAGGGAGCATCTGAGTAACAGCTGGGGTACTTTAGTGGGCTTTTAAAATGGACAAGTCACTGTTAGCCCTACCTTGAGGCCTCCAAGACTGCAGTGAGTCTGGTTATTATGAAAATCTACTCGACTGTACAACAGGCTTGAGGAGAATGAGGATATGGTGAGTGTTGGCATAGAATGTAACCAGAAACAATGTGGGAGATCTGCGTCTTGCTAGTGGGATATGGTTGCTTCAAAACGGAGCCCCAGAGAAAGTAATGTAAAGGGGTAGTCAAGTTTTTGAAAGTGTAGGGCAGTCAGTTATTCTACATTTTAGTTTATAGAGATGACAACAGAGTCAAATTATTGGTAGCTCATAAAGTATTTCAGTAAAAAATATGGAACTGTGATTAGGTTGTCAAGATTATCAAAAGATTGACAGAAAATATTCTGACTGTGAAGGAAAGGTAGACACAAATTTAGCAACTCTTCGTATACCTAGTGAAACTTGACTTCCCAAAAGTATTCCTAATGTTCAACTTTTCTCAATTAATGACGGAAATAATTTGACAATGTTAAAGAGTATTTTGTTTAATAACACAGGAAAATATTTACCTACCTATATCAATGTAAAGAACATATCTTCTACTAATTAAACCATATTAAAATCTAATGAAGGATCCATAAATAAAAGAATTATCCATAAATTAAGTATATTTATAATTCTTTAAAAACTATGGTATGATTCTCTAAGTTTATAGAGCCATTTAAAATGATCTAAACATGCCAGACAGACAGATCTTAAATGGCATCCTATAAATTTTAGAGATTATTGATATATACAGGGAGGCAATAGCAGAAAACAATCATTATCATTCCAAGTCCAAGCAGACAAGTCAGAGTTAATAAATACCTTACGGCAGTATTGTTAGTATGGCATTCTTGCAAGAGAGATTCTGGCTCAATGTGTGGATACTTTGTCATTTCAAATTTGATGACATTTACATTTTCCACATCCCTCCAACTTCTCCACCCCTGCAACCCACTCCCAGGCCTACTCTCTCCATCCGTAAAGGTGATTTTTTATTCCAAGAACACAGTTATTGAAATTTTGTGGTGAACTTGTCTAGAACAATCAGATGACAAAAACGTGTTGCACTTGTAACAATGGTCTTTGTAAACTGTTATATCCCCCAGAAGTAAAGTAATTTGCCTCTTTCCAACTCAGGCTATCTAAATTAGAGGCTTTTGTGGGCTCACAGAAGCTGAAGAATCTCCAAAAATTTAAACATCAAGTGGTCTCAAAGATTTTTCAGTTCTAATTTACTTGTAAAAGAAAAGGCAAGACAAGTGCTGAAAGCATAGCAATACAAATCTACAACAGGGAATAATGTTCAGCAGGAAAATAATTTTCTCTAATTTTGGCTGCATGGTTCCTTTCCCATTGGAAAGATGCATAAAATATGGCAAGAGTTCACAAGTCAGGCTCCATCTCCTACACAGAGATGACTACATGTTTTCTACAGACTGTATTGACAGGTTCAGAATCTTATATAAATAATTGGGGCTCTTTTCCATAATGACTTACTTATCCTGCTGAACTGATGTGTTTCCCTGAGAAACAGTAAGACGATTAAAAACATTCAGTTCATTACGGGGCCGGCTTGGTGGGGAAGAAGGAGGTGAAAGACTAGCCTCTGAAGTTCCAGAATCTGAGCTACAAGAAAAAAAGAACATTAAGTAGGTGGCTTTAATTGGTTATGATTTGTTAGAAAAGTTATAAGAAACATGCTCTTTAAAAAAAAAAAACTTTTTATTAGAGAACTCCTTCTTTCCTTTCTTCCTTTTTTGTAAGATAAAATGCATTCTGAACAATTTTTAAAATTTCTTTTCACTGGATTTTGTTACATTGGCCACAAGATGGCACTAAAGAGAAGATTCTGTCTGCTGAAATCAGAAGTCAGTATAAGAATAAAGCAAGCCACATTTAAAATTATACAATTTTAGAATCAAGAGAAAGTTGCTCACTTTACAGATGAGGAAAGAGACCCAGAGAGCTTACGAGATGTTTGCTTATTCAGTTGATTCATTCATCTATTTTTAAATCATTTATGTGCTCCATCCCCATTTCCCAATTATTCTTGAGAGATTTAATTCAGTAGACACAGGCAAACTACATCTTTAAGTACAGGAAGCAAGGGTGATAAGACGGATAATTTCGGCCAGGCACCGTGGCTCACGCCTGTAATCCCAGCACTTTGGGAGGCCGAGGCGGGCGGATCATGAGGTCAGGAGATTGAGAGCATCCTGGCTAACATGGTGAAACCCCGTCTCTACTAAAAATACAAAAAAATTAGCCGGGCGTGGTGGCGGGCGCCGGTAGTCCCAGCTACTCGGGAGACTGAGGCAGGAGAATGGTGTGAACCCGGGAGGCGGAGTTTGCAGTGAGCCGAGATAGCGCCACTGCACTCCAGCCTGGGCAACAGAGCGAGACTCCGTCTCAAAAAAAAAAAAAAAAAAAAAGGATAATTTCTGTGACATTCAAGTCAGCTAAACCCGTGGTCAAAAAAGACAGTGTGCATCTTGGCACAGGGTAGTGGATGGTATAGAATTGTCCATTTAGGCACGGAAAATAAATGAACACTTCTTTTAAATATATTCACATTTATTTTTATGTCAAAGAAATTAAAGTAATTCACTTCACTAATATTTAAATGTAAATTCGCATAAATGCTTTCAAGGACATGTCTGAGATCTGCCTGTCACATGCAGAACAGGTAAACTGAGGGAGGGGTGGCAGGGTAACAGTGGTTCTAATCCAATCAACTTCTGCATGCTGTCATGTTGCAATTTGTAAACGCCCAGTTAAGTGGATAATCAGATTATACTATGTACTGCTAAGTAAACTAACCCTCACAAAACACACAGAAGAAACATTGAGGATAATACCAACAATGTAAACATGAGAGAGCAACAAGAAAATGGCACAATAACACACCCTATGATTAATATTAGTTTTTCTGTTAGACACTCTAAAGAGGTAGGGTCAAGATCAGTTTTAGCCGACATGGCAATGACGGTCAAAATTAATTCTAAATTTTTCTATTAATAGAAGACTATCTGAAATATAGACTTAATAAGCCTTACCTCAAGTATATATTAACTCTTAAAATGATATACACAAATAACTGGCAAGTAAGTAAGTGGACATGATCAGGAACAAGTGCTCAAATATTTTTACAGGTATATGTATGACCAAGAATATTAGACCACCGAGCCAAGCCAAAAGCTGACTTGACTGTCTTGATTAGTCAAATAGTCATAACCACAGCACCAGCCTAAATATGGAAAATAATTTCATGATTATCTTTAGCATCTAAGTGCAGCAGGCATTTAATACAGTCTAGCAGGTAAAAAACATTAGTCACTTACTGCTTTTGTTCCTTGGCCTTTGATTTTTCTGCTTTCTCATATGCCTTTCTCCTTGTTACAGGAGAAGGCTCTGGAATTTTTTTTTCTGATAGAGATGACTGCCTGGAACTGAAGTAAAAGAAGATTCTTTAATTACCTAATTCTAAATTTGCACATACAACTTTGGTAGATAGTCAATCTAAAATTTGTAATAGGTTAATAACTGGAACCTGAGAAAGATTATTACTTGAGAACAAAAAATAAAACTAACATAGGAAAATATTACATGAGTTATATTTAGTTGATGGAAGCTCAGCAACTATAATTTTTAAATTAGTGATCTTATTAAATATGTAACAACTTACTATCTTTGAATATAAATATCAGTGATATACTGCCAAATAGCCACAACAAATATTTTAGATGTGTTTTAATTTCATTGGTAATTATTTCAGATGAAGAAAAATTATCTTTATAGTTTTGTAAGAACAAAAATATTAGAATATCAGAATATGAGAAACAATGAGATTTAATGAATTAATATTGAGACACAATCACAAAATAGTTCTATAGGTAATCATACACACACAAAAATACATAATTATTTTACTTAGCTAGTATTTAATTTGTATCTATGTATATTTTAGTAATAAAAGTATTCTTGCCTTAAATATTTTAAATGCCAAATGTCTGCTTGTAATTAAAAATTCAAGAAAATAATTTTTGTATATGGTGGTAATGAATTTTAACTGAAAAAAAAAAAAAGTCTGGGCCAGGCATGGTGGCTCACACCTGTAATCCCAACACTTTGGGAGGCTGAGGTGGGTGGATCACTTGAGGTCATGAGTTCAAAACCAGCCTGGACAACATGGTGAAACTCTGTCTCTATTAAAAATACCAAAATTAGCTGAGTGTGGTGGTGGGCGCCTGTAATCCCAGCTACTTGGGAGGCTGAGGCAGGAGAATCACTTGAAGCCAGGAGGCAGAGACTGCAGTGAGCCAAGATCACATCACTGCACTCCAGTCTGGGCAACAGAGCAAGACTCTGCCAAAAAAAAAAAAAAAAGTCTGGGAAAAAAAAAAAAACACTAAGGAATTAGACAGCAACACTTCCAGAATGGGTTTGCATGATTCCTATTTAAAAGCAAAACTAAATGTAATTAAATTTTGTGTGCTTGATTTTTCTAATCAGGAAATCACATTTTAGCAATCCTGCATCATTTAAATTATAAGCATCACCTGAGTAAAATTACGCAGTAATGGCTCATAAGAGTTACTGCACCAAGTGAGTGACCAAACTCTCACAATGTACAAAGAATTACAAATATATGAGTATAAGCATGTGAATTTATGAAAACTTTAAAGTAAGTTATTTAGAGGCAGAGCCCAAAAGATATTTTTTACAACCTGTCATAAAGGATACATTTTTAAAATGTAAAAAGACAAATAGATTACCTGAATCTGGATTCCAGGCCACAGATTTAGTCTTGAAGTTCCAAAAGTCTCACTCATCTGACAGACTAAATACCTAACACATTTAGTTCCTAAAATCTGACCTCAGTTCTACATCACTACCTTCACCAAAAGCATTTCTTCTATTCTCATCTTATCACAAAAGCAATGAAGCCATAAACTATTCTGGTTAGCAATCTCTAACAGCAGATCCAACAGTTAATTACATAGGCCACCTCAAGCACATGCAAGAAAGTTCTGTCATCATTAAAATTAATTCTGGAACAAAAGGTAGCAGATGGGATTACTGAATGGAAAACAATGGAAATGTCCTCATAAAATGAAGAATATTATGAAAAATGGCTACTCAAGGTTGGAAAGTTTGTTATTTTGTATTATTTACAGATCATATAGTGTGTGCCACTTTTGGGGGGGCAATATTCCTCAGTGCAGAGATGTATTCATTCCATAAATTATCTGCTAGATCACATGTGAGGATTAGTTTGAAAAATAATGTTAAAAATCTTTACCAGTGAATGACTAATCTAATATTAATATAACTATCAAAACACACACATGCACACATGGTACACATATGTACACACACACATACACATACGCATACACACACAGGACTATGTGGGAAAATCTTTCTTTGTCCTCAAGATAATAATTAAAAATAGTCTATGCAAGATTTATTTTGAATAGAAGGTTTTTTGTTCAGATTATCATAGGAAAGAGAATATTTCCTCCTTCAAATCTTTAATATTACCAATAAAAATATTTTTGGGGCATACACTCATCCCAGAATATGCAATATGCTTCAAGGTAAAAAATTAGGAAAGCTTAAAATGTATTAAACTTGTAATTGGTATTTTCTTTTTTCTTTAAAAGTCAGCAAACATTTACTATCCTGACAGGACTCTTAAAACTAGGACATAGGTAATTTAGAGCAAATTTAAGAGTCTAAACTTTCTGTTTATACATAATAGTTATATAATGGTTTTATAGGTATAACTTTAATTTAGGTATTTCTATATATGTATTTTCTGTAATTCATAAGTCAGCCTTTATAAAAATTATAACCCTTAAGAATGATCCTAAAACTTGGAGACAAGACAAAGCAATTCAACAAAGGACATCTCATCTTAAATTATTTCAACTCTCCAATACCTTAGGGGAGACAACACCTAGCAAATTATTTCGAAAACCAGAGATCAAATTTATATAAATTTTAAATAATAGAAATAAGAAATTAGCAACATGCATACTTTTTTTTTTAAAGCCAAAAGAAAAGAAGTTAGTGTAGCTGGGCCAAACTTACATGCTGCCTATCTTAGAAGGTAAGCCAGGTGGGGGAGAGAGCTCTTTTTCCCTAGCAGAAGTACCACTTGTCTCTGTATTCATTCCAATCTCTTGCCCTTCTGCAACAGGTGTGAGGGGGCCAGGCAAGGAGGCATCTCCTGTACTAGTGTCTGAAGCTAGTTCACTGCTATCTGCATACAGCAATTCCATCTGGGTGGTGGTTCTCCTTCGGGCCTAGTCAAAGAATGGAAGGAAAAGCAATCAGGAGCAAACTCTTGCATAGAAGCTGATTAGAGAACAGAGATTTATATGAGTTTGAAATAGGTAAAACATTTAGCGTGTCTTTTCCTAGAAGGTGTGCCAAACATAGCATGTGAGATAGTGACAAGCCAGAGCTATATAGCTAGATAAAACCTTTAGAGGCCAAAATAATAGCCAACATTTGTATTGTACTTATATGCCAGGCACTGTTCCAAACACATTATTATATTAGCACGAGATAGGTAATATCATTATCTCAATTCCAAATTGAGGAAACTGAGGCAAAAAGCTAAGTAATTTGGCCAAGGTCATACACCTAGTAAGTGGCAAAGCCAGATTCAAGGCCAGGCTGTCTGCCTCCAACATTACTGTGCTCTCCTGCCACTTGCGGCCAGCTCCCTCAACATATAATTAAAAAAAAAAAAAAAAAAGAAAGAAAAAGAAGAAGAAGAAGAAGAAGAAGAAAGACATTAAACCAAAAGATAATTGCAGGAAAGCTCAACTAAATCCTGGTTTTTCCCATGCTTAATTTCTTTTTCTAATACAATTTTTTTTTCAATTATTGTAAGCCTTTTCCCATGATGCCTTAAATATATGTTTAATTTGCCCACTGGACAACACCAGCTAGTATCAGCTTTGGGCAGCCTTCTGAGGAAAGTAAAGGTTATTTTCCTAGAATCTAAACTCACTATAAGCATTCCTTTCCTTACTCTTGACAACCAAGTGACTATCCGGTTATTGCTCAGTTAGTTGTTGATGTCACTAAAGTACTAACAGATAATCAAGTGGTTTACCAGATTATAAGCCTCCAGAAAGGAGCAAACCTGTTTTTCCAGCTGTATAGCTCCAGCTCTTAACACACTGCTGGTACACACAAATTTAAAATATATAATCAACTTCATTTTTTTCAATAAATGAAAAAGAAATGATATGAGATCCGGCAGGGTGCGGTGGCTCACACCTGTAATCCCAGCACTTTGGGAGGCCGAGGCAGGTGGATCACGAGGTCAGGAGATTGAGACCATCCTGGCTAACACGGTGAAACCCCGTCTCTACCAAAAATACAAAAAATTAGCTGGGCACGGTGGCGGGCGCCTGTTGTCCCAGCTACTCAGGAGGCTGAGGCAGGAGAATGGTGTGAACCCGGAAGGCGGAGGTTGCAGTGAGCTGAGATCGCGCCACTGCACTCCAGCCTGGGCGATAGAGCAAGACTGTCTCAAAAAAAAAAAAAAAAAAAAAGAAATGATACGAGATCCTTTTCAGGCATCTTAGCGGTTCAAACGGAGTAGCAGGTAGCACTTCAGAAAATGTTTTAAAAGAGAAAGCCCTGTAGCCATTTTTTATACTCTTAATTCTCTCCACAGCCAAGAACCTAGAGCAGAGATGAAATTTTTCTTGGGAATTCTTAAGCCAGGTGGTTCTTTCAGGAGATGACCTTTAGGCCACCACTTCACATCTCTCTCTAATGTCCCACAGTGGCATAACTAAATAGGCTTTCTCAGAGCCTGAAAGATCAAATTTATCTTAAGAGATTCTCTCCTTTGCTTAGGACTAGATCTGAACCATAGCAGAATGTTTTATTTGAGTTTTGGTAACTTCTGTTTAGACACTTAGAATAATAAAACACAAACCACATGTTGCGAAGCCAATAGCTCAAAGATCATGTGTAAGAGCATGGAGATGTTTTTTGATGGGCTTAACCAGTGTTTTAATAATCCGTGAAATCTATGTAAAAATCCGTATTTAAGAATTCTCTTGAAAAAACAAAGGATCTGGTAGCCTTAGGCCCATATTCCCACACAGCAAAAATGAGCAAAACTTGATGGTGGCTATTTCCTTTTAGATGGGGCATGTACTCTCCAGGTAATCATAATGATGAACCGTTCATTGTATATCCAGCTAAATTAGTCATTTGCATTACCTGACTAACCACTGTGGGCCTTAAATATATACTATCCATTGCACAGTATTATTATTTCAGGTCCTGATTCAATCCATTCATTCAACAATATTTAATAAACACTGCAAGAATTCTTTGTTTTCAAACATTGTATGATTGTTAGTCAAATCACCTACTATCAAATGCTACCACATTCAACCTGATATGTACCATAGCTATCTCACACATTTAACTGCATGTATAATTTATATCATTTTTTAAAACCCTACAAATACGCATCATAGCTTCATAAATTTTTAACACATAATAATTACAGATTAGATTATTATTAAAACCACCTCAAGGCACAGTTAAACAAATAAGAAACACTTAAGAACACACTAGTATGCTAAAATTTAAAAAATCTCCTGCCAATCTAAATGACTGAGATTGTATGCCACTACAGAGTCTACAATTTAGTTAATCAGCAGCTTAAGAATCACCCTCCATAATTGTGTTATCTAGTGGGAAAAACATAAGAATACAGTAAAGCCCAATTTCCACCAAGGAGAATTTTTTTTTTTTTTTTGAGACGGAGTCTCGCTCCGTCGCCCAGGCTGGAGTGCAGTTGCGCGATCTCGGTTCACTGCAAGCTTCACCTCCTGGGTTCAAGAGATTCTCCTGCCTCAGCCTCCCGAGTAGCTGGGACTACAGGCACCTACCACCACGCCCAGCTAATTTTTTTTTTTTTTTGTATTTTTAGTAGAGACGGGTTTTCGCCGTGTTAGTCAGGATGGTCTCCATCTCCTGACCTCCTGATCACCCGCCTTGGCCTCCCAAGTGCTGGAATTACAGGCATGAGCCACCGTATCTGGCCAGAGAAATTTTTTAATATAAATTTTTTCAGTTACCACTTAAAGGGAAATATGATTTAAAAAACTAAATAAAGAAGAGCTTTAGTAAAACCATGCCCTCTTGCTAATCTATTAAGAGTCAAATCTGAACCTATGTGTTAAATAGTGATAACAAATAATGGTGTAAAACATGTTTACCTGATACTTTTAGTTCTCCTTACCTTGTTCTTAGGTTTCACTTCACCACAAAGCTTCATGAGATCTGAAGACAGCGTGCTATATGCAAATAAATAGTTAAGCACAAGATTAAATAGAAAATTATTATAGAAAACTATAGCTCCTCTATATCAACGACTACAAAAAATTTATATGCCTATGGGAAATACAGAAAGACAATATTTAAAGTCAAAATGAATTAATTTAAAAATAATTCATTTATGTTCCTTAAATATTTCAATATTTTCATTTTAAAATTTATGATAGTTAAGCATGACTTAACTTGGTTTCTATTTACTGTTTCTAAGTGCTATTCACTAGGCCATTAGACTGAAAATTATTTGTTTTATGGTAATTGTTTGATACAAGATGAAAGTATTTAAAATATGTAAATAAGTCAACTCTATTGTTTCTAAAGGCCTTCTTACCTTCCTTCTGATCCTGGGCTGTTTAAAGGAGCATCCTCATCAGTACTATCCTCTACATTTTCTACAAAAAAATGTTTAAAATGTAAGCATTATCCCCATGTCACAGTTTGGTGACTGCAATCCATAGGCTGTAATAAACAACAGCTCAACATCTCAATATGGGCACGATGGTTTTAGTAGCTGAATCTAAATAGAAAGAATTGTAGAAAAGTATTTCTAAAAACTCTCCTTTGATTGTGTGTTCTAGAATGAGTAAAACTTGTTCAAATAGGAAAACCATGACTTTGAATGGTAAACTGTAGAAGAGTAACATCCTTCTGAATGAGATGGGTACATATGAATACTGCAGAGTCATGTACGTATCCTGTACCATCCAAACATACAAGAATCCACTGTTTAAAAATATAAAGTAAATGCTACATGAGCCTCCTTTAATGTACTGAGTCAACCAAGAATACTACATAAAGTGTAAATATAGTTGTTATACTTTATCAGTTATGCCAATGTATTTTTCCTTTTTTAATTTTTGTATTTTTGCCTACATACAGAAAGAGAGAAGGTGTGTATGAGGGTGTTCAGAAGTCACACATCAGCATGCAGCTCATTCACATGAACACAGAAGACAAAAACAATAGGCTTGCATGCAACAGCTCTGTAAACTAATACAAATAAACCACTGCTATTTCAGAACAACTGTAGTAGACTAGTGAAAAGGGAGAAGAATTAAACATATAAAACTGTTAGGAAGTCAGTAAATAAAACAGCCACAGACAGTAAACGACTTAAAATGCCAGCGAGCCCCTAACATAGGTGTAGGATTTTTTAATGTATATTTTATTATAAAAATCATTCAATAAATCTAAAGACAAAATTATGAGCAACATATACATGAAAGAAAAATATATAGGGTTCATCCCCTTTTAATTTTTAATTTTATATAATACAGGTAGGCTATGGCACCATTAGTCAATTGATTCATTTCTCTCCACAAATGTTCTCTTCCTTTCTCATTGTTCAGTAATACTTGGTATTATTACCTAAAATAGAATCATATCTAGGACTCACTCAAAGGGGTTTACTTTCTGAAGTGAAAAAAATGGTGATTCTGAAGGCAATATGTATCTCATTAGAGGGAGGCTCAAGGGCTTGCTTCACAGAAAAGATAACTGAGTTCTAAGGTACTGAATTAGTCAGTAACATAGAAAATTATGTTATAAAGAAATGACAAACCTAGCCTCTGTTTTCCATGTGTTTTAACAGCAGGCTAGGATTTGCTAGTATTTTTCTTGCACAGTGTGATGAAATTAAATGCAATGGTCACCAACTCAGGCCCTCTTCAGGACCAAGTTTGGTCTGAAGCATTATGGTTACCCGGGCAGCAGGACACACCAACAACTCACTGTTGTACTCTCAACTCTGAGAACACAACTCTAGCCCAAGGTTAGCTTCTTTTCTTATCACAGTAGCTTTAAAGCCAAAGACAAAACAAAACTCCCAAATACCCTAAAGTTAATCTATATCGTTGTAAAGTTTCATAGTCTCACTTCACTGGAAGTTAACCAAACAGTTGGATTTTTAAAAGTCTTCCTTTAAAGTTATTCTTTTAAAAAGTTTTTTATATATATAGCTTCTGTATACTAATTATATATTTAAAAATTTAATATTGCAGCCCCTGAGACCGCCGTCCTTAGAAAGGCCTGCTTGGAAAACTGGACTTTGGCTGACATCTGAAAACAGCTCTCAGAGCGTTCCCAGTCAACTGCTAGCCAATAAAAGTGGCTCACTGTGCACTAGAAACTTCGTGCAAATAATATGGCTTATGCTGAACACTTGCTTTCCTTCTGGAAGTCTAGACTGACAGAAGGTACATATGTCACCCTCCCCAGTAAAACCCTGGGGCACTGAGCATCTACGGGACTTTCCTGGATATAAACATTGCACAAATATTGCTGCGTTTTTTGTTCTGGAGAAAGAAAGCACTCTGTGTGATCTCTTATCGGAGGGAGAGAGATACGAATGCCTGGATACAGATTCCTCCAGAGTCCATCTGTGTCTTTTCCCCTTATGAACATTGATATCATAAATCTTAGTCATGAATACAACCATATGCTAAGCCCTCTGAGTCTTCTAGCAAATCTCTGATGATAGTGGTGACCTTGGGGATCCCAACACAGATATCAAAAAATAAGGATGTTCTTTAAAGGCTACAAAAGTACAACCCTGTGAGCATGGGGCGCTGGCCCTGGCTCATCCTCTACCCTTCAGTTCCATCATTCCATGTCATGAACTTGCTGCTCTGGAGCATCAACCTGTTTGTAGGCCTCAGGCACACAAAAGTGTGGCTAAATTCTGATGTCTTAGCTTTTGCTGCCCCTCTGCCTGGAGCAATTCTCTGGCCCCAATTCAACCTTGTCTTTTTCCTGGCTAACTCTTTTTCTTCACTTATGTTTTAGCTTAAATGTCATCTCCTCCAGAAAGCCTTCATTAACTCCTCCTTTCTTGTTAGGTGGTCCCACTCTGTGCTCCCATAACTCTACAGATCTCAATCATTGCCTTCACTGCAATATATCATAATCTGTTCATAGTCTCTCCTCCTCAGTAGGGCATCAAGTCCATAAGGACAAAATCAGCATCTCACTCATCTTTGAATCCCTGCATCCAGCCCAATGATTGTGATAAAACTGGAGAACAACTAAATGATTTTTAAAGCAATGTACCTATAACTTTCTAGCTTCTGTGGGTTTAAATTTCATTGTTTTCTCATCTCATGCTTTTTATTTAGCTCCTTTCACCTAGAGAGAGCCCCAGTCCCTAGGGCAAATTTCTGCCATGAGTCATAGGATACATTAGCTGAATGAGTTCCTACTCTCTGCTTCTGACCCTTCAAGCTATAGAAAATTGAAATTTGTTTGAAAGTTGGAAAACAGAGACACTGCTCATCAAATTAGCAATTTAATATTCTTCTGCACATAAAGACATCAAATAATTTATCTTTCAAGTTAAAAGACAGCATATATTTCTATGAATTGAGCCACTAAGAAGAACAAAGAGAAGGAGGAGGAGAACAAGAAGGAGGAGAAAGATGAAGAAGGGGGAGAAAGATAAAGAAGAAGAGGAGAAGGAGAGAAAGAAGGAGGAACACAATAAATTAAAGTACAATAAAAAAAAGAAGAGGAGGAGGGAAAGAAGAGGAGGACGGACTGGGGAGGAGAAGCAAGAGAGGGAGGGAGAGGAAGAGTGAGAGGGACAGAGGAAGGAGAAGGCAAAGAAACATGCTTGATAACACATGGAATGGAAAAGTGCTAGTTATAATGCCAGGTACTTGAATAGCCTGACCAATATTGTTTCAACCTGTTCAGGTAAAATCCTTTGGATAGTTTTGTTCAGTTTACAATATTTAAAAGTGTGTGCTTAAATTTACAAAAATAAAACAGATAAGTATATATATATTATATATATAATATATATATAATATATAATATATAATATATATATTATATAATATATAATATATATATTATATATATATATACACCAAAGATATATACAGAAGAAAGTTATTTATGAGGTTAAAACCATAGATGCACGTTAACAGATATATTTAAAAATTTTAACGGAACATAAATATTATGTTTTTCTATAAGGAACAGAAAGAACACAGGGGGTTTATGAAACTGGAGGCACAACTGGAACTCAGATAATAAAAGAGACAACTAACAAAAGCATACTTCTTTAAACATCTAAGGATTTTAAAATCAGGAATGTTTAATAAAAGACTTAGTGTGTTTGTGGGCATGGATACATTTCAAAAAAGATCATGCAAAAACCACTTGACCGCCAATAAAAATCTTTAAAATAAGATGTACCACAATTAGTGTACATGAACAATTAGTAATTCATGCAGCTGTAGGATACACAGAAAGCTAAACATACTTACCTAATGGTACGCTATCTAGATCTGTGTAAATAACAGCAAAAAGGAAACAAAAAGCAATACTCCAATCAAAACAGATCCAATGTTAAAAACTCCCACATAAAACAAGATTATGTACCATTTACATGTAGAATAGATGCCATAGCAAACACTTATAAATTTATTTTTAAGGCAGTGAGATACGCAGAGTAAAGTAATGAAACTTGGTTAATATTTTAAGTAATTTAGATAACCAATACGAAAACTTGATTGGTCTTCTTTGCCCATAAAAACTAATTGCTTAATAAGGTTAAGTAAGCCATTTTAAGTTGGTAACCATTTCTCGGAATGACAATAATTACCTCACCAAAATGTACACATGCAAATTAAAGAAAGAATAATTATTAAAAGCATGAGTAAATATAGCATCTATTCAGTCAAGCCATAGGGGAAAGGGATATACTATACCATGTTCAAAAAGCAAAGCTACCATGCAAATTCATTTAACTAAAATCGAGAGCAAATTACCTTGTAAAGCATGGCCTAGTAAAGCATCTAGCTCAGGATTTAATTCTGCCTTCTCTTTCAACATATGGAATAAGAGCTGGTTTTGGGTAGCACTGGTTATTTCTGTTTGTTTGAGTCGACCTTCCAGTACTTTAATTTGAGCCTCTTTCTGGGCAGCCTGAAGACCCTGAAACACAACAAAAAATTATCTTAGGTCATACGAAACAGGATCTACCACACAAAGATCTGTTATCAAACAGCAAATGAATATGATATATTGGTTTTGACATCAGATAGACCTCGAGTCATCCCAGCTCCTCCAGTAACTGGCTTAGTGATCACGTACAAGTTCACCTGTCCAAGATGTTATCTTCTGGATTCTCAGTTTCCTCATATGCAAAATGAGATCAATAATAATTACCTCTTAGCACATTGTGAAAATTAAGTGAGATGGCATAAGAACAGAAAGAGTCTAACAGTCCCAACATGGAAAAAAAAAAGTGAGTCAGAAACCATTATCACCTTCAACATTTGGGCAGGGTTTTCTTACAGGTGACAAATTAGAGCATTTACATTCAAAATAAGAGAATGATTAAATTATTTTTTCTTTTCTGATTTGCTTTTGATCTGTAAAGAATCAATGTTAAATTAGTTATGATACCAAATTTGTTTGCATGCTGAGAAATTTCTTCTAATTTTTCCTTTGTTAAAGCAAAAGGGGAATTATTTCTTCTTTAAGTTGTTTATCTGCTCTAATAAACAAACATAATGGATAACATGCTAATGAAATTGATCTAAATATTTCTCACTCTTCCTGACTCTAAAGAAAGGTAAAAGAAATACTTTCCAATTATGAATAATCTTCTTCCTTATTACAAAGCAAAGGGTTACTACAGAAAGATAAATAAAACTACAATGAATTAGTCAAAACTTAGATTTTCAGTAACAGTGTGGTTGTATCTTACCTTATTGATGCCCATTGACAGGAAGTGATCTAGCAGGTATCGGGCTTCTGTAAGGGTGCAGGCATTAATGACTGCAGTAACATCCAATGTCTCACCTTCTTCCTGTATAAAATCAGCATAATATGATGACCATTACTTTGAGCTGAAAACAGAAGGCAACAGCCTATTGTTTCACATATTTATTTCCCAGTATTGGGTTAGCTAATGAGATGCTCAGATAAGTGCAATATATGATCATTACCCCAAGAAACATAGGGTTTAGTTGAAAAGATAAGACATATTTAAGCAGTTAAGAATTCAAGGTGGGATGTAAAGATGACCCATGTGTTATATAAACAACAAATGTTATCACATAATCAGCAGAGAAATCTGAAAAGCAAGCAGGAAGTGGCATACATGTAAAACCTAAGCATTAGATTAGACCAGGAAATAGAAAATACCTTCATGTAAAAACTGAAAGTGCTTTGAACAATAAACAATACAAAAGTACTTTTCATTAAACCATTACGCTTTTTAAAAAATTACAAACCTTTGCTTCTTCCATCTGCATTATGTTGGCTTGACAATCAGAAATACTGTCATTGATGTAATCAATATTAGCAGTCAGTGACTCCATCTCTTCATTGATATTAGCCACATTTTTATCTCCCTCTCCATTCTCCTTGACTATCTTCTCCCTTCTTTTTGAAAGTTTCTCTCGTCTTTTTGTGAGTTCCTCCCGTTGCTATTGAGAAAGCAGGTTAGATTTTAAGAAATTATGTTCATTTATTTATATACAGTACCATCAAACCCTCCCACCCCCCAAAAAAAACTTGGTAAGTGTTAAATTTACCCAGGGAACAAAATTGGAAGAGTAAAATTAACAGTCAGCTAAGGGGGAGCGTATCTACTCTCTATTTTCCACACCTTGAGGAGTCTATTCATATCTGCCTCCATGTTGGAAATGGTCATCTTCTGCATGATGATGTCTGTGACCCTGCGCTCAAGGAGCTGCCACTTCATGCGAGCTGTCTTGGAAATAAACACTCGGCCAGTCAATCCTTTCCTCTGATATTTTTTCCTATAATCATATAAAACAGACAAGCTCAATTACTTATGCACTTATTTGATTGTGCACTGCCAAATAATGAGCCATTTTTTCATTTAAGTACAACATTCAGTATTAACGGCCAAGAAGATTACATGAGCAGGAACAGAATTATGTAGACCTGTTTCCATTTGTTGCCGGCATTGGTAAGGCCTGGACTCTCGCCACAGGAATTCTCATTTTCTGCTGGGCTCCTGTCCTTGATGCATCTGTTTCAACAGCAGCTGCACTGGAACCTGTGTCCTGAGCAGGGGCATCAGATGAACTCAGCTTCCGAGTAACTTTCCCAGCCACTTTATCTGACATGGGTCTTACTTGCCGACGAAGAGCTGTAACCTGAAATTGCAGCAAAGGTTGACTCATTCTCTTAGTCTATAGAAATACATCATTTATCTCAAAGTCAGAAGGTTTCTTCCAAATGGTCAGCTTGCTTACTGTACCTCTTCAGTTTTGCGACGTAGAACCACTTCTTGGTTTCTTTTTTGGGCTTCCAGAAGTCTAAGTTGATGCTATAAAATAATATTAAATAAGTGGAAATAGTAAAGTGAAAGATACAATATTTCCTATTCCTATATGAATATATTTCCCCATACCCCTGGGAACTATGAGTTCTTAGCAGAATCTGAGTCAACAACCTTGTATATATTATTACAGGTACAGCTATTTTATTCCAACAAATACAAATAAATACAGATATACCCCATCCCTTTTTGAAAAAATGAAAGGTTATCTCTGTGTTACATACTTTAATTTGATACATTTGGTGCTTACTATGTGCAAGTACTTTTCTAAATGCTTTACAAATGTTATCTTATTTAATTTTGTTAGATATTTTGTTTTAGTTGCTGTTTGAGGTACAAACAGGAAGAAACAAAGCTTAGAATATTTTCAATAGAGTCATCTTATAATATATACAATAATTATAAACTGTTGTAGACATAGGAGGAATATATATTAATTTGATTAGTACTTATAATAACTATGGATCTTATGATGGATAAAGTAAATGGACAATAAAATATGTCTGCATTGACTATTAATTTGTTTCTAGTTGCTCTCAAAATAAAGATGACTAATTAGCATTACTTCAAGCCATTCTACAGGCATATAATTTAAGAAAAAATTTTGGACTTAAAAAGAACTCAGAGGCCAGGAGTGGTGGCTCATGCCTGTAATCCCAGCACTTTGGGAGGTCGAGGTGGGAGAATCACTTCAGGTCAGGAGTTCGAGACCAGCCTGGCCAACATGGCAAAACCCTGTCTCTACTAAAAATACAAAATTAGCCAGGCATGGTGGCACGTGCCTCCAATCTCAGCTACTCGGGAGGCTGAGGTGGGAGAATCGCTTGAACCCAGGAGGCAGAGGATGCAGTGAGCCAAGACTGTGCCACTGCACACCAGCCTGGAGGACACAGTGAGACTCCATCTCAAAAAAAAAAAAAAAAAAAAAAGGAAGAAAGAAAGAAAGAAAAGAAAACAAAAGAAAAAAGAAAGAACTTAGGTCTTAATTCCAGTTCTATCATTTATTCAATTCTGTGATCTTGGACAAAGTTTAAGAATGACAGTTCACTACAAACTTCCTTTCTAGTACTTAAATTCTGTTATTTAACAAATAATCACTTGTGTTTTGCATTCAAATTCAAACAGATCATTCATTTTATGTTTATGGATATTTCTGTCTCATCAGATGGGAATTCCTTGAGAAAATGACTTTATCTTATCACAGCCATATATTAATTGCCTACCACAATGACTGATATAAAAGCAAAATTAATGTTTTTTAATTAATGAATTATCAGAAATTAAAATTATCATATAGTTTCAAACTTGTTACATTAAATTTCTTCCTATTAAAAACCAAATCTCAAGCTCATTCATATTTTTATATGGTATGTAAATGTCACCCTGAACTTTCTAAGGGTTCAAAGATGAATATAACAAGGAACAATTTTAAAAGGAGGTCAATATGTACACAAGGCAACAAATAAAAGGGAGAGGGAGTATGAATGTTAGCTTTATATGTGACTAGCCAGCATTGTGTCTTTATAATAGAATATAGGCATCATATGTTATGGAAAAGATTCAAAAAGTTCATCCCAGGAGTTCAGTATTGATCTCCCTATATCTTATATGAATCAGTAATAAAGAAATAGGTAGCATACACTGTAAAGAAATTATTCCCATTGTTCAAAGGTTTTCATTAAATATAAAATAAACAGCCAAAAAATGGAAAGAACCCAAATGTCTATCAACTGATGAATGGACAAACAAAACATATTCTATCTATATAACCATAAAAAAAGAATGAAGTGCTGATACATGTTATAACATGGCTGAACCTTGAAAACATCGTGTTAAATAAAAGAAGCCAGACACAGCTGGGTGCAGTGGCTCACACCTTTGGGAGGCCGAAGCGGGGTGGATCACTTGAGGTCAGGAGTTCGACACCAGCCTGGCCAACGTGGTGAAAACCCATCTCTACTAAAAATACAAAAATTAGCCAGGTGTGGTGGTGCATGCCTGTAGTCCCAGCTGCTCAGGAGGCTGAGGCAGGAGAATGGCTTGAACCTGGGAGGCGGAGGTTAGAGTGAGCCAAGATCACGCACTGCACTCCAGCCTGGGCGACAAAGTAAGACTCTGTCTCAAAAAAAAAAAAGCAAGACACAAAAGGCCACATCTGGTATGATTCAATTTATATGCAATGTCCACAGGGACAAAATGTAGATTAGTGGCTGCCAGGGGCCGGGGCAATGGTGAGTGACTACCAATGGGTATAACGTATATTCCTGGAGCAATGAAAATTTTCTGTAATTAGATAGTGGTGATCATTGCACACTTTTCTGAATATACTAAAAACATGAATTGTACACTTTAAAAGGTAAATTTTAGGATAAGTTAATTATATCTCAACTTTTAAAACAATAACAAAAAAAAGAATAGGCAATATGTTAGAATGTGCTTCTACTTGATTTCAGTAGGAACAAATCGATAGACACAATTTTAAATGTCCAGGAATTAACTGTGACAAATACACTGATTATTAAAATACACTGACATTGTAGGAGAAAAAAAAGAAATAAACATAACCAAAATAGGGGAGTCATCTGGACAAAATATCCGCTATCCACTTTTCTACCTCACTACCCCCCTTTTCTCTATCCCCTTTCCTCTTTACATCCCAAAATAAATTTCCATTTTCTAAAATATGCTTTATGCTCGTATTTTTCCAGGGAGGATTTAGGAAAAGTTGAGCAAGTAAAAAGGAATAATGGCTGAAACCTAACCAATAATAAGGGAAAAAGTGATGGCCTCTTCTTTTTCAAAGAGGCAGTCTTGCTGTGTTGTTGTTCAGACTAGTCTAGAACTCCTGGGCTCAAGTAATCCTCCGGCCTCAGTCTCTCAAAGTGCTGGCTGGGATTACAAGCATGAGCCACTGCACGCAGCTTCTTCTTTTAAGAAAAAAAAAATCATAACTATAATTTTTCACCTAAAAGAAATAATCACATTGGCAAAATTTTGGAAAGAAGAAGAAAAAAATCAACCATAACTTATAACCCTAACACAACTACAATTAGCACGTTGAGATGTATTCTTTGAATTTTCCTTCATTGAAATCAAGCATACATTTATTTGTAAAATGACCATGCTTTACACTTAATGCTTGGTCATTTTTCAGATAAGTATACAGTTTCAAAATATAAATGGAATGTACCATAATTTCTTTAACCATTCCTCCTACTGTCAGGGATCTTGGTTGTTTTTACTTTTTTCACAATTACAAAGAATCCTACAGTGAAGATTTTGATGCATAGTGTTTTTACTTATTTTACATTATTTTCTTCATCTAAATTCATGGAAGTAGAATCTTGAGTCAAAGGATACAAAAATTTTGATAGTCCTTAGAAAAGCCTCTTCTAATAAGGGCTGGTTGTTAACTCTAGGATTATTTATAAGTACCTCTAGTGATAAAACATTCTTCAGAACCATCCTAAACTTGCTATCTTATATAATACTGCAACTAGTTCCTTGGTCATCCTAGAGATAACCAGTCATTCTTGCCATTTACTTCTATGTCATCATCTGGAAAATAAGCCTCAAATAAAATATATAATATTACAGTGTTTTTTATGAACTCTTATACTGAATTACCATAATCCACATACTGTAATAAATGACATTTTATAAAGTGTATGCTTATCTATTGTCCTTAACCTGCAATTAGTAGTTACGGTTACCAGAAATTTTTCCTCCATTTATTAAACAATCTTTTTCAATGTACAATTTTCTTATATAACTGAGAGTTAAAATCCACTTACATCTCTTTTACGTTGATCCTTTTTCAACTGAGCAATCTCTCTGTTTCTTCTAGACTCAGTCAGTCTGGCTTTCTCTTGTTCTTCTTTCATTTGTTTCATTAGGCGAACCTAATCAATTAGGTATATACATCTATTGAAATTACTCTGTCACAACATTCATTAAATCAACCACATATATGGAAGTAAGTTCTTAGAATTCTGAATACTTAACATGGAAACATGCAGTTTTGCTGCACGTTTAAAGTGGGCAATTCTTATTTCTGTGGGATTCATATATTTCTATTTCTAATACATTTTTATTAAATTGCTTAGTATTCTATGCTTTTTGTATTCAATATTCAGTTGTTCTGCAACTTGAAATCTTGATACTTAGCTTACTATCAGTAGCTGTGTGACCTTGATCGAATTACTTTACCTCTCTAGGCTTTGGTTTGCTCATCTATAAAATGGAAATAATATTTCCACAGCATTGGATTTTTGTGAGAATTCAACCAGTTAACACCCACACAGCGTTTTAACAGTACCTGGTACTTGAATTCTCAACAACTTAATAAGCACTTAATAATTTTAGCTACTGTTGTTATCAGCAACTACACAACATAATAATCAAATGACAGTTATGTGCCTCATAACATTTAACTCAACAATGAACCACACTTAAGACAGTGGTTTCATAAGATTATAGTGGAGCTAAAAAATTCCTATTGCCTAGTGATGTAATAATGTCATAACATCACATTACGAAGCACTACACCCGTTTGCAGTAGTGCTGGTATAAACAACCCTACTGTGCTGCTAGTCATATTAAGTATAGTCCACACAATTACGTATAGTCCATAATACCTGATAAGGATAATAAATGACTATGCTATTGGTTTATGTATTTACTATACTATACTTTTTATAGATATTTTGGACTTATAAAAAAAAAGTTAACTATAAAGCAGCCTCAGGCAAGCCCTTGAGAAGATATTTAAGAAGAAGGCATTGTTATCATAGGAGATGACAGCTCCATGTGTGTTAATGCTCCGGAAGGCCTTCCAGTGAGACAAGATGGGGAGGTGAAGACGGTGATATTGATGATCCTCACTCTGCATAGGCCTAGGCTATTGTACGTGTTTGTGTTTTAGTTTTAACAAAAAAGCTTAAAAAGTAAAAAATATAAAAATTTAAAATAGATAAAAGCTTACAGAATGATGATATAAAGAAAAAATATTTTTGTACGGCTATACAGTGCATTTGTGTTTTAAACTGTGATATTTCAAAAGAGTCAAAAAGTTTTTTAACTTAAAATATTTATAAAATAAAAAAATTACAGTAAGCCAAGGTTAATTTATCACTGAGGAGAGTTTTTAAAATAAATTTAGTGTAGCTTAAGTGTGTAGAGTATTGATAAAGTCCACAGCAGTGTATAGCTATGTCCTAGGACTTCACGTTCATTCACCATTCACTCACTGACTCACACAGAGCAACTTACAGTCCTGCAAACTCCCTTCATGGTAAGTGCATACCTTACAGGCATACCTTGGAGACCTTGCAGGTTTGGTTCCAGAGCACCGCAAAAAGGTGAATATCACATTAAAGCAAGTCACACAAATTTATTTGGTTTCCCAGCACATATAAAGTTATGTTTATATTATACAGTAGTCTATTAGGTGTGCAATAGCATCATGTCTAAAAAAATAATGTGCATGCCTTAATCAAAAAACTTAATTGTTTAAAAAAACATGCTGACAGAGACATGAAGTGAGCAAATGCTGTTGGAAAAATAGTGCCAACAGATATCCTCAAGGCAGGGTTGCCACAAACATTCAATTTGTAAAAAATGCAATATCTGCAAAGGGTAATAAGGCAAATCACAGTAAAATCAGGAATGCCTGTAAAAGTATACAATTTTTGGCTGGGCACAGTGGCTCATGCCTTTAATCCCAGCACTTTGGGGGGTCGAGGTAAGTGGATCAGCTGAGGTCAGGAGTTTGAGACCAGCCTGACCAGTATGGTGAAACCCTGTCTCTACTAAAAATACAGCTGGGCATGGTGGTGTGCACCTATAGTCCCAGCTACTGGGGAGGCTGAGAAAGGAAAACTGCTTGAACCTGGGAGGTGGGCAACAGAGTGAGACTCCCTCTCAAAAAAAAAAAAAAAAAAAAAAAAAAAGTGTACCATTTTTTATCTTTTTTACTGTATTTTTTACAATACCTTTTCTATGTTTAGATATGTTTAGATACACAAATATTTAGCATTGTGTTAAAATTGCCTAGAGTATTCAGCATAGTAACATGCTGTACAGGTTTGTAGCCTAGGAGCAACAGGCTGTACCACATAGCCTAGGTGTGTAGTAGGCTATACCATCGTGGTTTGTATAAGTACACTCCATGATGTTTGCACAATAATGAAATCACCTAAAAATGCATTTCTCAGAATGTACCATCATTAAGCAATGCATGATTATACTTTCTAAATCACTTCCATATTTGCTATTTTATTGCTATTTTAAGAAAACTACACTGACTTTCATGAAAGATGTAAAGAATAATTAATCCCACAACAAAAACAGATAACAGATCAGGATTTGCACACTCTCTTTGGACAGGGGAAGAAAATTAGTGCTTCTCTAAGTATAGGAATGATAAACACTAAATTTAAGACAGTTATTAGCTATTGGAGAATGGGGAATATGATCAGGAAGAGATAAACAGAAGGCTTACTGTATATCTGTAATGCTTAATATTTTAAACTAGACTGTGGATACAGTGTTTGTTATTATGTATGCTTTCTTGCATATTTGAAGTATTTTATACTTTTGTTAAGCTTGCATAAGAGTTTTAAGAGAAGAAATACCTATCAATGTCTAAAAAGCCCTGATGAGCACATGATTTTCAGCTACTCTGAAGAAAGGCTTTGATGAGGAATGACAATCAGAAACAACTTCTAATTGCCAAAGGAAAGTACATCATTTGTAAGATTGGGTTACCTTTATTGAATATGGAAAGAACCACAATAGTTGTTTATTTTTTGTCCCAAATGACAAAATCATACTGAACATCAAACGTTAATGGAAAAAAATAATCAATACCTTTGTTTTTTTCATTTCCATCACATCCTGCTGCAATTTCTTCAATTGCTTTTCATACTGAGACTGATTTTTAAGCAACCTTGCGTGTTCTTTTTGAGCTGCTTGAAGTCTCTGCAGTTCTTTGTTCATGGCTTGGAGTTTCTTTTCATATTCAGACCTAACTTTTTTTGCTTTTTCTTCTGAGTAAGATTCTACCGAGCCTAAATGACCAGAGGACATTTTTATATGTTTTTTTGTGAGACACGGATTTTTATTTCACAGATTTACAGTCCATATCCTAAGAGAAGAGCTACTTCCCAAACACCCACATCTCAGAAGACTAGGGTGTCTTTCAATCATTCTCTCTTTTATTATCTACTCTTAACCTGTTTAATGATTATTGAAGCTTATTTATTAATATGTTATGTTAAAATGTCCCCAACATAAATCAAAACATTAAAACAACCATAAATTTGTATAAAGTAAGTAAACAGCCTAGGCAGATATCGGTATGAAAAAACAAAACAAATAACAATATTTAACATTATGAGACAAATTAACATATAATGTGGCCAAAAAGTATTTACAAGCTACATATAACTTTTAAATAAAAGGCACAAACTTTGACTTGCAAAAACAAAACAAATAAATAACAAAAAAGGGTTTAATATGGCTTCTATTTTTTTCTTCTAAAGGAAAAGATAAAAACCCATTTTGAAGATTTAGCTTGAACTTTCATTTGAATTAAATATAATTCTTACCTAAGTTTTGAAGCACCTGGTCTCTTTCAAGCTGAGTATCCCGAATTTTATGTTGCAGCATCATTAGCTTCTCTTCATACTGCTTTTTCAGAGTCTGCAGTCTTTTCTGGCTGTTTTCTAGTTCATCAATCAGCTTTTGCTTAATTGCAATTTCACAAGTAATGTTTGCCAAGTCTGCTTGATAATTGGCTATTTATAAAAGAAGAAAATAAAAATCCTGGTGCTAGGCCAAAATATCAGAATTCTAGCTTTCAAGCAAGACCATAAAAACCATCAACTAGGTATTTTTATTCACTTAGTAGTTATTAGAAAAATTTCCTGGAAAAACCACAACCAAAAGGTGAATGAGATAAAGAGTGTTCATTTTGGTCAAGGACAATGCTATTTGTATTAGGTAAGAATGGAAATCACACAATGACTAAATCCAGTAAGAGAAGTAACTCATTTGTTTAGCACATAAGCCTTGGAAGGCAAATGTAGGTCAGTGGTCACAGAAGTTGCTTTCATCAAGTATGAAATAGAGAATGTTAAGAGTTTTCTGTCATGGTTTAAACGACTTCCCAAAATGAATTTTTGCCCTTATACCAAAGGGCAAGTACCTTTTTCATCTGATTCAGAATCTGATTCATCAGAACTTTCACCCCCATCAATGTCATCTTCCTCCTCCTCCTCCTCCTCTTCTTCATCCTCATGATCACTCACTTCTTGACTTTCTTCCTAAAATGTGATTTGTAAAAATTAATAGCACAATATTGGCAAAACAAACTGACTTCCTCATTGAGAGAGGCTGCTGGAGTACAAAGTACGGAAACATAAAAAAATTCACTTTTCATCAGTATAAAAATGTTAAGGTTATTACAGAGTAATTTTGTCTTAAATCAAAAAGTATTTCATCTCTCACAGTATTCTACCCCTGACTCCCCAACACAATGCTTTCACAATACATAAGATTGAGAGTTGTCAATATTTTATAGCTTGTATCTCTGAAGAAACATCTTCAAAGAAATAGATTAAACAGAATGCATCATAAGCAGTTCACTTTTCTACAAGTAAGTTAGTAAGTTATCATCAACCAAGAACAACCAAACCTGGTGACTAAAACTGACAAGTTCATTCTTTCATACTTACCACTTCTAATTCATTGTTTTCTCTTTCCGAAACACCCTTTTCTTCTTTCTTCTCTTGGTCAGTGTCTGTATTATCCTCTTTACCAGCCACACTAAAAAAAGGAACATAAGGGTATGGTGTTAAAATAGAAAGGAAAATTATTCACTTTTTTTCCCTCAGATTTTTAGAAGCCATCAATGATTTGTGAAAACAAACTTTAAATGTTGGTCACTTAACTGAGCAAAGCTATTCTATCTGATGCTTCAGAGAAAAATGGAAATTGCCAATCAATCAACAGTGTAATGATTTATATCACTGGAGAAAAGCTTATTTTCAGAAAACACTGAGGAATAGATTATGCCCGAAAGCACGAGACCTCGACACCCCTAAGAACTAGTCACAGTAGCAGCCAATTAACTAGAATGTAAGGCAATTTAAATTCAAAAGAAATCAAACATTTTTGTTTTCTCATCTGAAAACAAAAAAACTTCTCTCATATAAATACAAAGATATAAAAACTACATTTTCACTGATGTCCTAATACATTTAAGAGTAAATTTAAAGTTCCAGTTTAAATCTGCCCACAGTAAGCTTGTCTACACTAGCTATATCCATCAGTATTTTCAGGTCTCCTTCAGGTAGTGGCACAGGCTCTTTTTTCTTAGGCTGCCCGTACAGCACAAGGCTACTTCTCATTATGGTCTCACACAATGTGTCTTTGCATACCAAAAACTGTCTAATGTTCAGGCTGCCCTTTGATTGAATAGAAAATTTCAGGGTCTGCCGCAAGATTCACCTTATAATTGGAAGCTCTCCTCTTAAGTTACCTAGTACCTACAGCCATAACTACACACATACCAGGGAATGATTATAGCTAAATTAATTCAGCCCTGGTGGCCCTGAGGAAAAGAGAGAAGTTTCGTATACCCAAATAACTCTAATCCTTTGTGGGTTTAGCAATCAACTATGCACAGAAATTACACTACTGATCACTAGACTCACATATTTAATTAAGCTAAACAACATTAAGTGAACTTTAAATGAATCTATATATGAACTATTTCCTTTTGTGCTACAGTAGCATTTTAAAATCATTAAAAAGCACTTTGAGAGGCTGAGGCGGGCAGATCACGAGGTCAGGCATTCAAGTCCAGCCTGGCCAACATAGTGAAACCCCGTCTCTACTAAAAATACAAAACAGCCTGGCATAGTGACGCACACTTGTAATCCCAGCTACTAAGGAGGCTGGGGCAGGAGAATCGCTTGAACCCGGGAGGTAGAGGTTGCAGTAAGGCAAGATCGCGCCACTGCACTCTAGCCCGGGCAACAGAGCGAGACTCTGTCTCAAAAATAAATAAATTAATTAATTACAATAAATTTAAAAAATAAATAAATAGAATACTCAAATAATGCAATATTCTAAAAGTAAAATTCCTCTAGAAAAAAAACTTTACAACTTTATCAGAATAGCTTAATAACAGCTATCATGTTTTCATATATTCTTCTATATTAAATAATTTCCCTAATACATGGATTGATTTTTAGCTTCTAGGCTAAAAACTTAATCTCATTTAGGCCCTATTATAACTATAACTTTAATGATTAACTCTAGGTTTCTATTCTCAGAGATATTTTTCTACTGAGCACTATGAATATAAATACTTTTCCCTTGTAAGGACTTTTCAGAGTTTGTCATTTATGTTTATGTTATTATTTATTTAGTGTCTGTATTTCTCACTAGGCAGTCAGCTTCCTAAGGGAAGGGATCGTGTCTGTTTGCCTCCACATTACATCCCTAGTACCCAGGTCCTGGCACGTAATGAATGTGAAGTAAGTGTTTGTTAAATAAACCAATCCCTGTGACTATGCATGAGCACCTCTGTTTGAACATGCCTATGTGTCTCATGCACTAGCTCGGTTGGAGCAGAATGGTACAGTTTCAAAGATGCATAAAGATGCATGAGAGACAGCATATATACGGAGAGAGAAGAAAGTACAAGTAGGAGTACCAATACAACAGTCTTAACTGGAAATGAATGAAGTAAATTGTAACAGGGTTCCATGAGTGTTGTTAAATCATTTGGATGGAGAAAAATGTGCTTGAAGAAAAGTAGGAACCACCTAGAAAGAACTCTTATGATAAACAAGAAATAATTTTATGTGATATACTGAATGCCTCTCTTAGGTTGCTTATAATATACTAGGACTGCTGATTTTCCACCATCATGCAGTTCAAGATGAAAATCTAGAAATTCCCCTTTCATCCAATCATCAATTAAAAGGCCAGCAGCATGTACTCAAACAGTGCTATACTTGAGGTGTAGGGCTAGGAAAGGACAATTTGTAGGGAGACATCTCCCAGCAGGCTTTCCAGTTCCCTCTCCTGGGCAGTCTCCCTTTCTCACCTGTGACTGCTACAGAATACAGTTTTCATTATTCTCTGTTCTTGTATTACTTCAAGTTCCAATCAAATCACATTATACTTAAGTTTACAGCCATACAACCACCTTATTCCAAACATTTGACCCAACATATCTTTCTACTCCCCGCTCCAACTCACTGATATCCAGTTAAATGTTCTTTCACTTCTACATTAACTCATATATTATAAGTCATTCGTGCCACTTCTGATGTGGAAAAATCAGCAGTCATACCTTTACATTATTAATTTAAAGGCTTAAACTTTTAAAATACAAGTTGATAGTTATAATTTTTATACCTCAAATATTGAAGTTTTCCTCAGTAAACCGAGGCAAATTGATATCTAAAATAAGTAAGTAGCAATGGAAGATATTTAAATTTGTGCTTTATATAGAATCAGAAGCTTGGGAGCTGGAAGGAACATTAGCAATTAACCCCTTCATTTGACAAACAAAAAGGGAACTGTGGCCTGGAGAAGTGAATCCCCTCAAGAGAACTAAAACCAGTTATCCTGACTCCCAGAACATCTCAAAGTTCAGCTCACAGACTGGAAGCTTATTAGCTTATTAGCTCCCAGTAATAAGCTGGGAGCTTATTACTTATGCAGAATCTCAGGCTCCACCTCAGTCCTACTGAATCAGAATCTGCATTTTATCAAAATCCCTAGGAGATCTGTACACACGACTATGTTTGAGAAGTTGTTCTGTAACCACCAAACCACTCTGCTTTTGCTATCCTTCAGGGATCATGTAAAGATGGGAGTAAACTCCTTTCACTGAGTACATTTAAAGGACTTGAATATTTTATGGTGATTAAATGCTTCCACACACAACTTTAACGATGCATCTTATTTTTACCTTTCAGAATAGAAGAAATTTCACAATTTTAATGCCTTAACTTAATTCCAATAATAAACATGTTGTCCTAAATATGTGTTGCTTAGGTGAGTTATAGTATGACCAATAAAAAATTAAAATTATAGCCTAAGTACTTTAAAGAACCTATGGGCTTATGGCATGTAAGTATAAAAACTTTAGAATACTATGTAACATACTAAATATAATTATAAAATAAAAACTATAAGGTAATTTAAAGAAAAACATTTTAAGCTTTAAGATATTTAAAGTAAGATATTCATTTAACTAATTGCATAGTATAAGTTCTCAAGTTCTTAAGTAAAAGATGAATGTCTAAAGTAGGGCTTCCAAAATAGTTAAATATTACCTTGAAACTAGTATATTTTCTTAATCATTGTGACTATGTAATCTAGAGATTTGTTTAGGAAAATCTATGAAGAAAACTTCTGATAAGAAGGAAAATACCACTTATCTTTGGTTAAATAATCATAATTCTGAATCAGTAAAATGCAATCAAGAATATTATTTTAAATTTTGCTCGTTTCAAATGAAAAAAAAGCAACTATCCTGTTTTTGATGTCCACTTCAAATACATTTTAAAAGCAAAAATTGTTTTTCTATTTCAACCTTAAGAATGTCTTATAAATCTTATTTGTAATAAGGCCACAGTTTCCTTTTGTTTGTTGTCATTTTAATGGTTTTTTTTCCAGTAAAGATTATACCAAATAAAGAAGAGAGAGACAGAGGCCCACCCATGACTCAGCATGTGCTACAACAAAATGTCAATTTCCACTCTGCTCACAAGTTTCTGTAAGACAAAGAATTACTGTTGTTTTTTCTTTTTTTAATAAATCAAATGGCAGGGGTTTTAGGGTTATTTTTATCCTACAAAAGGTAAGTCATCATCATAATTATCATAGTTTATTCTGTAATCACATGAAACTGCCTGAATTTTAATTCAAGTATCTAGTGAAGATTTTATTCTTAAAAAGTATTTTCTTAAAAATTTATTACAGTGCTCTTGTTAGTTTTATAAAATCAGCATTACTTTTAGGAGCAGCCCAGCTTATCTAGTCTGAAACAATCTATAATACTATAACACATTTCCTTGTGAATGGCAACTAAGTATTTAAACGACATTTTAATAAAAAACCTGGGAAATATTCCAACCTTCTTTCTTCTCGATTGCTTTCCTCAAGTTTCTGTAGCCTTCAAAATCACGAGGCACAGTATTGGAAGGCCAAGCCAATGAAGGACAAACCAGACAGTAAAAAGCGAAAGTGATAAGAAGGTAAAAATGATACATGAGCTTGAAGACTTTAAAATAAATTTTAAAAGATATCATCAAAGGACAATACACAGTAAAAAGGCAATACATTTGTATGAATAAAAAGTAAGTAGAAAATCAAGCAGCAATATATCTAAGAAGAGTATATAGAATATCAGTTGAAATTATGCAGCAGCAAAATGTATAGTCTCAATTTATAAAAGTTGATAAGGATTAGGCATGCTTGGATGCCTTTTTTTTTAGCCTGAAGTGGGTCAATTTACTCAGCTTCCCCCAAAAAAGACCACTTTCAATAATATTCTCTTTCTTTCAAGCTTTTACAGAAGACCTTTTAATGGCATCATTAAAAGAATTTCACAAAGTAATGCCTTTATACGATAATATGAAAATACCACTAATACTACATTCTAGGATACTACTTTTAAAAACATACTTTCTGTTTTAATATACTACATATGAATATCACTAAATCTAAAAAAAAATCTGATTTCAAAGTTATACATGAAATGGTATTGCAGGCAAATGAATATGGTTGTTATGATATCTGTGAAAAACTAATTTTATTAATTGAAAATAAAATTTCACACTGGGATTAAAGAGTTTACTAATTATTATAAACTAACTACTGAAAGGGCATATCTATAAAGCAACAGTGGCAAAAAAAAAAGGGGGTGGGGAGAAAAGTAGTACTTTCCATTAGTAAGATTGTTTTTTAACCAGAAACATATAAGAAATACCATGTGTAAAGGGTTTTAAAGATAAAGAATATTCAATATTAAAACTTGGGGATCTTTACTCAATGGAATGTACTGTATACCAGTATTTGTCATGTAGACAAAAAGACAGATGTGCTAGGCTCTGATTAAGCATATGGCAGCTTTGATATAGAACACTTCCACCCAGAATATTTTTCAGAATCATCAATATTTTAAAATGAAGAGATTGAATCAGAGGTATAAGTTATTTTATCAAGCCAGTTCTTTTAATTTTAATTTCATAACATAAGGGCTCCCATGTGATTCTTATTT
Organism: Gorilla gorilla gorilla; assembly: GCF_029281585.2. Lineage (NCBI taxonomy): Eukaryota > Metazoa > Chordata > Mammalia > Primates > Hominidae > Gorilla > Gorilla gorilla. Next base: position 61,937,311 of record NC_073234.2, on the reverse strand, counting down.
ATTGGTCTGTGATTGTTTTCACATCAACTTATATGCCGCCATTATAAGACGAGACTAGCAATCTTTCTGAGAAAAAGTCTACAAAGTAATATATACCAGTAATCAAATGGTCCAGTATAGTGATTAGAAAAGGCAAAGTAAAGCCACTGCCTAAGAAATCTGTGTGTTTCTAGAGTTTCAACCCAACACCACTAAATACAAATCAGTGCAGTCTGATTTATGAGTGAAGTTTTTTATGTTGCAAGTCATTTAAAGCTAGATATCCAAAAATATGGGATTTAATGTGTGAATGGTAAATTTTCCTCATCCACATACACAAAAAATGCAAAAAACTTTTATGTCTACTCTATGCCTATACTAATGATAACGAGCTACAATGGCTCAGAGAATGTGATTCCCTCATGAAGAACCCAGATTTTCTATTTTCAATATAGAGACTTTTGTTAGCTTATACAAGAAAGCTATATTAAAATATATAGTTGACATGAGCTAGCAAGTACATAAACTTTACATGCCTCCTAAATTGCCTTTTTAAAAACCATTACAATCAATAGTTCAAAAAGACAATGAAGGGACAGATAAATAAACGAATAATCTAACACCTCTCCATAACTTAAAGGAAAACTTTAGTTTTTACTTCACTTAGTTCCCCTACAATGCTTCTTCTACAGTTAAAGAGAATGACAATTCTTGCCAACCATTCTAACATTTGTGTAACTGAAAGATATGCAACATAGTTTAATTGTTATTTTCTTACTATCTACACCTCTGGATTATTCTACAGCTCAACAGAAAATAAGCACAAAAAGGTAGAAGAGCAAACCTTAAAACCTCACGTATTAGCTATTAGTTATAGTTCTGATAGAGACTGACGCAGAAGAAGGTGAAACTTTCAAACAGCATTTGTGGCATCCTTCTTAAACACAAACGCAGCTTCTGGCATTAAAATGATCCAGTTACCACTCTTCCTATCAACTCTTACATTGTCAGAGGCCCTATAGCCACTCCAACCAAAAATCTACAACACAAAACAATAAATTAAAAGACACAGAGCTTCCAAAGAATTTGTGAATTCAGTGACAAGGAAAGGAGGCAGCTATAGAAGCCAGGACAGCTTAGAAGAGCTGAATCCAAAGGTCAAGCAAGCCCCAGACAGGTTTTAGAAACTCACAGCCACAACAAGATAAAAAAACAAACAAACAAAAAACCTTTTCTACTCTTTTTTTCATTAGATTATGCTGCCTAACATATTTTGTTGTATGGATTAATGTATCCTCTTCAAAAATTCCAAATACCCCTACAAAGGAAGCTTGTTGGTTATCAGACATTTCCACTGGTATGAATTCCTTTAGTCAAATGGCTTTGTTCCTGAGTTTGAATTTAAGGAGATCAGAGAAAAAAATAGATAATTTTGAAATTGGGAGTACTTCAGGGTAGGGCAGAATTACGTGAGAACTGGACCACATAAGGGAGGAATGGATCAAGGTAACATGGGGACACAGGAAGGTCAGTAAGAACGAATAGCTAAAGCAGAAATTCCCATTTTTCCCCCAAAGATTGGCCTACACCCATGAGAGGGAAAGAAGGTTCTTTCCCCTGTCTTGCCTTTTCTTGCTCCCTTCTGAATTATTCTTACCATACTATAAAATGGGCAGAAATCATTTTATGTGAGTGAGCTGGGAAATTTGGACATCATGTATTTACAATACTTGCTAGAGAAAAATCAGTCCAAAGTTTCAATTAATTTTTAATTGAACTTCTTGTATGTGTAAGGTTGAGGTAGACCCACATTTTGCAACGCCCTCTCTGACAAATAAAATAGATAAACATGAAGCATGGAATGCAACTCAACCAGAATCAATGCATCCAAACAGGAGCTATCACTTCCAAGGAGCTCCTGTGGAAAACTGAGCACTTTAGTAAAGCTGCTATCCTTCTAAACATTTCTGGAACTCTAGGTTTATTGTATGCTGGTTCTTTTCCAACTTGTAGAGACTCCTTTGGCTAAATGAGGGCTTACTTACATTTTAAAAATAGAAATTGGCATTACATACAGTTAAAAGTTATTGGGATCCAAGTGTGATGAACAAAGTGCTTTATCAAACTAAGTAAAACAGGATTGGTTTTCATTTTTTAATTCAAAAAAACATTTGATTATAGTGTGGTAAGACATATTCCATTAAATATTATAAATTTTTATATGTAGCAATAAAAATTTATAAATTGGCTCTAAAAATGTTTACAGTTATATGGTATAGTACACAAGAAAAATTTTTTAGATTCACAAATTATATAGGTGTCAGTTTTACAAAATTATATAGGTGTCAGTGTACAAAGGTACACTACAGCATGTGTGAAAATGCTCTTAAAAATGTTTGTATATAGCACTCTATAGGTGTATTAATTTTTAGAAAGTATTAATTTGTTTTTCTCATTCTAAGCTATCTTTCATTTCTTATTTGGCTCACTCACAAATATTTTATCTCTAATTATGTGTCTTTTTGTTAGGAAATAAATTATTTTCTTCACTTAGGCTTTTATGTTTAAATCCAGTTGTTTGGTGAGTTCTTATTAGTATTAACATCTATTATTTTTATTATAATAATTATTACAACTACATAATCACTGAATTAGTCACAACCGCTATTAAAATGTTAAAAACAGCCTAGATTTCTATTGGGATCCTTATTTATTTTTGATTAGTCATATTCAACAGGTGATTAAGGAAATATCTCTAAATTTACCTCAAAAGGAAAAAGCAGTATCAGTTGTGACCTTAAAAAATAAACTTCGCTTATACTTACTTATTATTTATGAATACAAATGACCTAGACCTTTAAAAACAAGTCATACCATTTGACATTTTGACCAACTACAGAAGTGGATTTTACAAGTTAAGTGATAAGTCATGTGCAAAAGTCTCATGTTAATTCAAGCAGTAAATTGGGTAACACTAGTTTCGATAATCCTATGATCATTATTTCAGTTTCAACTGCCCTCCATAAGGGGAGAGCTAATCATTATACATTTCTTAATGCTGCCATAATCAATGATCCATGAAAACATCTAAGACATTAATATCTCAAGAGTGCAATTTCAATTGCAATGCCTACTAACCATAATGTATAATAACTTGCTTTAATTATTCTTTTTAAACTCAGGAACACAAAGCAGAATTGGAAGAATTTAAACTTCCAATGACTTTGATCAACTGGCTGCTCCAGGAAGAAATGCCTGGCTACCTAAATACATTTTTAAATAAACTGAGCAAAGCAGCAGGTAGGCTAAACGTCTACATCAATTCTACAAAGCATTCCTCCTGTAACAAACCGGGTGGCAAATAACATGATTTTGCTTCCTTTTGAATATCTAGCCAAAAATGTTTAAATTTAATTTGACTGGCATGCTCAAAATATAGTCTCTGTAAGCAATCTGACTGCACCATAGAATCAGTGTGTAAACATGTAAAGAATTTATGAGTACTTAACCACTTACACATTACAAGTGGTTAAATTTTCATTTTCTTCCTCTCCTTTGCACCCAGTTGATTTCAGAGGGACATAGTATCAGGATGCAAAGAAGAGAAAGCCCAGAACAGTGGTGAAAAGCTGAGTAACTCCTTGTTGGAAGATTCAAAAAGCCTGAAATAGCATAAATAATTTTCACATAATCAAATTAGAAGCCCTGCAGAAAATATTTAAGAGACCAAATGACATTACATGACATTCTGATGGATTAGTTTAGCCTTTAGTTAAACTAATCTAGACAGGGATGAAAATATCCGTGAGACTATTTAATTGCATTAGGAAATGGGGAAAAAATGAAAACACTGAGTTGTAATGGTACAGCAAGCTTTGCTGAAAAGCAAAATGAATGGAATGCAAAAGCAGCTATTTGAAGAAATAATAAAATAATTTATAATAGTAATTTTATATTGTCATGTTCTAAATAAAATTCATTACCATGTTATTACAATTAAATCTATTTTTCTTACATATAAGTAGAGATAAACCATTAAAAACTAGATAGTTGTAGTTTCAGCTAACATAGTGATTTATTTCATATACTAAGGTACTCATGAGACTATGTATGCTCTTTATAATTGCAAATTAAAATACCCTGAAAAGGAAATAGAGATTCATTTAGCGGTGATTTTATAATCCCACCTTTTTTTCTTCCTCTTTTCTTTTCTTTTCAACTTCTCTAAATCTTTTTTTGCTAGGTCTATAATTTCAATGGTTTCTTTGTCTGAGGATAGTATGGTAGGAGAAAAAGTTGATGATCCGCTGAAATATGGCGCTCTTGCTGTGGCTCTTGTCAAGTTTTTTCGAAGGTTCTCATTCACTGCTTCACTTTCTAATAATTTTGCCCTAGCAAATAAAAATATATTTAAATAGGGAGCATTTTTCTCTGTGGATAAAAATACATAACATAAAGTGTACCACACTACCATTTCTTAAGTGTACAGCTCTGTAGCACTAAGCAAATCTATATTGTTCTGCAACCGTCACCACCATCCATCTCCAGAAATTTTTTATCTTCCCATACTGAGACTCTATACCCATGAAATACTAACTTCCCCTCAGCCCCTCTACCTCAGCTCTGGCATCCATCATTCTACTTTCTGTCTCTATGAATCTGACTGCTCTAGCAATAAGGCAGGAACATTTTAAATGAGTTAGTCTTCATGCTAAAAAGTTTTCCAAAATGCATTTCAACATGGCTACAAGATAAGGATTTTTAAACTAAATAAAATTCTCACAAAATAATAAAAATAATCATAAAAGAATGCTCACACACATTAACATTTAACAATTTTTTCATATTTCCTGATTGAATAATTATATATTTGTAATCATAATCTTAATACTCAAAAGAATTCTACATATTCAGATGCCAGTGGTAATTAGATTACTTGAATTCTGGCCAGCGGACATCAGTTGTCCTTGCTTGTAAACCTATTATTTAAACTTAAAAAATACACAAGCAGCATGCTCCCCTTAGTTTCAGTTCCTCATTCATCACACAATAGTAGCATTTCCAAAACTGTGCAAGGAATAATTTGTCAAATCTGCCCCAAACTGGCTGACGGACATCTGGCTCCTGAATATAGCATGGGAAAAGACAGTATCTCCAAGGAAACTTGAGTTTGATAATTGAAAAAATTCTTTTGTTTGCTCAAGCAGTCCTAATAATGACAGGAGAATAACATACACACTGATCCTAACACATGAAGACATCAAACAATGAAATCCTAAAAGAGCCTAGACTATTGAGACTAAAAGGATTCAGAGAGTCCTCTAGGCCAATTCCCTTATTTCTACTTGATTTAAACCATCAAAAATACAATTGTCTACTTACATATAATAGATTTTCAAGGTTAGTTTGGCACAACAGTGATTGAGACTGAAAAATAAGAAGAAAACACAACCTATCTCTCTCTCAACACTATATTACTAAGCACCTTTGCCATATGTTCAAATATTTCAGAGAAAGATGCTAGATTATTTGCAACACTAAGCTCTGGAAGGCACAGTCAGCTCAGTGCTTTTCCATTGCCTACCAAAATTATTCATTCTACTCTTGAAATAGTTGACATAGATGGGGTCTCACTATGTTGCCCAGGCTCGTCTCAAGCTCCCAGCCTCAAGTGATCCTCCCACCTCAGCCTCCCAAAGTGTTGGGATTACAGGAATGAGCCACCCCACCTGGTCCTACACATTCTTTAATGAAATTGTTTTATTATATATGTGATACCATATGCGAGCAGAACAATTACAGTGTTTTTAGATGGTTAAATAGCTGTGTACAAACTTCTAGGTTAATTAAATGACTTCAAAATTGTTTTAGAGAAAATTCATATAAAAACTCAAAGTTAAAATTCATGATTATCAAACAACAGAAAAGTACAAACAATATATTATACTTTGCTATATTTTTAATTTCTAGCACAAAGCCTAGGTACCTAATAATGAATGCTGAGAATGCATGAAAATATAATAAATCAGCTAACCATAATGATCTATATTTTAATTGTCTCCTTTATTATTATGTAATAAATAATGTAGGTATTTTATTTTAAAATTTGTTCTTTTACATAATGTTAAAAGTCTGCATTTGGTAGGGGCATATCCAATGATTCTTTGATCTAGTGCTGACAAAGCCCTTTTAGGGATTACCTCCACAAACTCCACATTAACAGAATCTACTTTTTGTATGGCCTACAGGGAGAACATCTCTCTTTCCCCATCTCTTTCTCTCTCTCTCTTCCCGTTCACTCACCCACCCACTTGGTACTTCCTGCATTTCATTTAATAGAGACTAAAGAGTGAGGTATGAGGGCAAGTGTACAAACTTCTTTGGGAAGGAGCACACTGAGGGCTTGCATGCCAGCTGTCATTCATTGGATCTTGGACCATCAAGTCTCTAAAAGGCCCCACTCTTCCCTTTGTAAAACTGAGATAAAAATATATACTTCCCTAGGATTGCTTTGAGAATCAATGATAAAATGAATTTAAAAGTCCCCCGACTAACATGGTATTTAAAAAATAATAAGTATTCTTATCATAAAGTTGGAAATAATATAATCATTAACAGCATAGAATTAAATAAGTGAATTACAACAAGACAGTACTATATGAAGCCATGCAAAAATCATTGTAGAAACTTTTTAACATTGAAAAATGTTCATAATATATTACCGCTTTTCAAAGAATAGATAGCAAAGCAAAATATACACTCTGGTGTCATTTGCGTTAAAGTATTCATTGGAAAAATATTGAAGAGATAGATCAAAATGTTAACATCAGTTCTTAGAATAATGGGAATACACATGATTTTAATTTTCTCTTACATTTTCCTATATTTTCAAAATGTTCTGCAAAATTTTTCATGCCCCAAAAAACACAAGGATTAATTAATTAGTGATTATTATTATCTCACAAGTAATGTGACATGTAAATTTATTAAAAGGTAACTACTATTCATTTACAATAAAATAAGATGAAATAGAAATATTCCCAAATGGCAGTAAACAAACATAAATTTGCATTAAGTTTAAAGAGCTGTGAATAAATGTCTTCCTAAGATCTAATTTTGACAGAAATATAGGTTGAAGTCGGGTTTAGCAGGTAAAAACAGAACGTGAGAATTTGGACCTAAATATTCGTAACACTTTATACCTTTATGATACCTTTATATTTAAGAACGTATATATACTATTATTTTATTTGAGCCCCATAATAACTCTCTGAGATTAGCAGGTATTATCTCATTCTTACAGATGAATAAACTAAAACTCAGAGATGTTAGGTAACTTGCCCAAGGTCGTACACCTTATTAATAAATAGAAGCTTAAATTTCAATCCAGGTAATCCAATTTGAATTCAAGGTTCATTTATGCTTATCCCATATGTAAATTATAATCCTGGCATTCTAGAAGGCTACTCCCCAGGGGTGGGACACACCTAATTAAAGAGCCATCAGAGACAAGTTGAGAATCTGGAACAAGGTATTAACCTACACCAGGAAAGATTTGATCAGCAACTGAACTCAGGGCCCATGAGTCATCTCTGTTCTCTAAATGGCTTAAGGAAGGAATAGTCTTAACTCAAGACTTTGAAGAAGGAAGACATTAGATGCTGCTTTTAGCCACCAGAAGGAGTGGAAGTGATTCTGGTAGTTTTCTAGGAAATAAGCACTAGTCAAGCAATTTGCCTAATAGTGACATAAAGATGAGGTACAAACTTAGAATACAGAGTGGAGGAAAGGAAAGAGAGCATAAGAACTCGTATAGGCAATTGGCCTTAACAATTGGCAAGTGCCAAAGAAATAAAAGAGAAAAGAGAAGCAGCCTAAGAGCAGAAAGAGAAACTTCAAGAATTAAAAACAGAGCTATCAGTTGTGTCTCAAGGAGTGGTAAAGATGGGGTCAACAAAATCAGGAAAGACTGGTCAAAGAACAAATTTTTAGCAGTAGGCAGGAAACAGTACTGTCAACACGGGGTAGAAACTGCAAGTCCAGGTTGGTTGCTGAGCAGAACCAGGATGCAGTGCCTCAAAGGTCTCTACCAAAAACATGAAGCATGAACAATTATATATATATACATGTTATATGCATAACATATATAATATATATGTACACACACACATACACAGAGTAAAATTATACTTGAATAACTATATTGCCACATCGGGATGTGTTTTCATTTGTTTTTGCTTTTTGAAACATTTAAGAGATCCAGTGTGCCTTGTGGAGCCAGAAACAGTGGAGATAGTACTTGCCACAGTTTGAGAACCTCTAGAATAGCCAGAGGAAGAGAAAGAGAACACAAATACAAGACAGGGTAACTGTGAAAGATGATCTCCTCCCGTTTGCTTATGTTCTGCAAATGGTAAGCAGAAGTGAGATTTGAACTACTTAGATGCTCCCCCATGGAGCTGACTGGAGTTTTCCTTCAAGAAAAAAATAGCTCAGTCATCACGGGAAACCGTGGAACCTGAAAATATTATTGACTTAACCTTCTTTCCCAACCCTATTCCCCAAGTCTAGTCCCCTCCACATTCCTACACCAGCATGGGCATCATTTAACTAAATTTTGTCATTCTGTTTACTACATGTGATGATTTATGTATGCTGCCCAACCTAGAGTGTGAACTCTTCATGTCATGCTTGCCCCCAGCCCCAGTCATGGTATTGACATATGCAAGTATGTGTGGCATGTTGTATGAAATGTGAATGGATGTACCACAGAGGGGCAGGCAAATTAGTAGGTATGCCATGATTTACATGTAAGAATAGCTGAAGATATAAAAGAGAACAGGAGATTCAAAAAATTGGAGATGATGTGTAGATATTGATCTATTCCCAAGTGATGGGGGAAGAGGCATACTAAGGAAAGGCATCAAAGATAACTTCAGCAACATAAATTTTGCCTGTTTTACATGTCAAGTTAGGTAAGCACCCAATATTGGGATATAGCAGTAAGAGTAGGAGAATAATATGGGAAGAGAAAGGAGGAAAACAGCTTGGAATATGACATCAAGGGAAAGGTAAGTAAAGAGTCTCCTAAAGTTAACCTAACCGAAGGGCTGAAATATCACCATGGACAACTGCTGAACATTAAGCCCAACAAATAGAAATATTATAACATTGCAAAATCCAAAACAAACATGTGCATTGTATGTTACAGAACATGAACTATACCTGAGATCTTCGATTTCTTTTATATAACTATGAATCATATTACTAATCTCCTCATTTCCTTCACCTGAAAGACAAAATATGAAATAAAAATTTTCCTTCAAATTAAGACTTCAACAAAACAGGAGAAAAAAAAAGTCGGGAAACAAAACAATAATTTTTTAAAACACAATTCTTACAGCAAATTTTCTACCCTTTATTACATGAGCAGATCACAAGATAATATGATTACAAAGGGAATATTTTGTTTATATAAGAATTTATTGGGGGGAGGAGCCAAGATGGCCGAATAGGAACAGCTCCCGTCTACAGCTACCAGCGTGAGCGACGCAGAAGACGGGTGATTTCTGCATTTCCATCTGAGGTACCGGGTTCATCTCACTAGGGAGTGCCAGACAGTGGGCGCAGGCCAGTGGGTGCACGCACCGTGCGCGAGCCAAAGCAGGGCGAGGCATTGCCTCACCTGGGAAGCGCAAGGGGTCAGGGAGTTCCCTTTCCGAGTCAAAGAAAGGGGTGACGGACGCACCTGGAAAATCGGGTCACTCCCACCCGAATATTGTGCTTTTCAGACCGGCTTAAAAAACGGCGCACCACGAGACTACATCCCACACCTGGCTCAGAGGGTCCTACGCCCACGGAATCTCGCTGATTGCTAGCACAGCAGTCTGAGATCAAACTGCAAGGCGGCAGCGAGGCTGGGGGAGGGGCGCCCGCCATTGCCCAGGCTTGCTTAGGTAAACAAAGCAGCCCGGAAGCTCGAACTGGGTGGAGCCCACCACAGCTCCAGGAGGCCTGCCTGCCACTGTAGGCTCCACCTCTGGGGGCAGGGCACAGACAAACAAAAAGACAGCAGTAACCTCTGTAGACTTAAATGTCCCTGCCTGACAGCTTTGAAGACAGCAGTGGTTCTCCCAGCACGCAGCTGGAGATCTGAGAACCGGCAGACTGCCTCCTCAAGTGGGTCCCTGACCCCTGACCCCCGAGCAGCCTAACTGGGAGGCACCCCCCAGCAGGGGCACACTGACACCTCACACGGCAGGGTATTCCAACAGACCTGCAGCTGAGGGTCCTGTCTGTTAGAAGGAAAACTAACAAACAGAAAGGACATCCACACCGAAAACCCATCTGTACATCACCATCATCAAAGACCAAAAGTAGATAAAACCACAAAGATGGGCAAAAAACAGAACAGAAAACCTGGAAACTCTAAAACGCAGAGCGTCTCTCCTCCTCCAAAGGAACGCAGTTCCTCACCAGCAACGGAACAAAGCTGGATGGAGAATGACTTTGACGAGCTGAGAGAAGAAGGCTTCAGACGATCAAATTACTCTGAGCTATGGGAGGACATTCAAACCAAAGGCAAAGAAGTTGAAAACTTTGAAAAAAATTTAGAAGAATGTATAACTAGAATAACCAATACAGAGAAGTGCTTAAAGGAGCTGATGGAGCTGAAAACCAAGGCTCGAGAACTACATGAAGAATGCAGAAGCCTCAGGAGCCAATGCGATCAACTGGAAGAAAGGGTATCAGCAATGGAAGATGAAATGAATGAAATGAAGCGAGAAGGGAAGTTTAGAGAAAAAAGAATAAAAAGAAATGAGCAAAGCCTCCAAGAAATATGGGACTATGTGAAAAGACCAAATCTATGTCTGACTGGTGTACCTGAAAGTGACGGGGAGAATGGAACCAAGTTGGAAAACACTCTGCAGGATATTATCCAGGAGAACTTCCCCAATCTAGCAAGGCAGGCCAACGTTCAGATTCAGGAAATACAGAGAACACCACAAAGATACTCCTCGAGAAGAGCAACTCCAAGACACATAATTGTCAGATTCACCAAAGTTGAAATGAAGGAAAAAATGTTAAGGGCAGCGAGAGAGAAAGGTTGGGTTACCCTCAAAGGGAAGCCCATCAGACTAACAGCGGATCTCTCGGCAGAAACTCTACAAGCCAAAAGAGAGTGGGGGCCAATATTCAACATTCTTAAAGAAAAGAATTTTCAACCCACAATTTCATATCCAGCCAAACTAAGCTTCATAAGTGAAGGAGAAATAAAATACTTTACAGACAAGCAAATGCTGAGAGATTTTGTCACCACCAGGCCTGCCCTAAAAGAGCTCCTGAAGGAAGCGCTAAACATGGAAAGGAACAACCGGTACCAGCCGCTGCAAAATCATGCCAAAATGTAAAGACCATCGAGACTAGGAAGAAACTGCATCAACTAATGAGCAAAATCACCAGCTAACATCATAATGACAGGATCAAATTCACACATAACAATATTAACTTTAAATGTAAATGGACTAAATTCTCCAGTTAAAAGACACAGACTGGCAAGTTGGATAAAGAGTCAAGACCCATCAGTGTGCTGTATTCAGGAAACCCATCTCACGTGCAGAGACACACATAGGCTCAAAATAAAAGGATGGAGGAAGATCTACCAAGCAAATGGAAAACAAAAAAAGGCAGGGGTTGCAATCCTAGTCTCTGATAAAACAGACTTTAAACCAACAAAGATCAAAAGAGACAAAGAAGGCCATTACATAATGGTAAAGGGATCAATTCAACAAAAAGAGCTAACTATCCTAAATATATATGCACCCAATACAGGAGCACCCAGATTCATAAAGCAAGTCCTGAGTGACCTACAAAGAGACTTAGACTCCCACACATTAATAATGGGAGACTTTAACACCCCACTGTCAACATTAGACAGATCAACGAGACAGAAAGTCAACAAGGATACCCAGGAATTGAACTCAGCTCTGCACCAAGCGGACCTAATAGACATCTACAGAACTCTCCACCCCAAATCAACAGAATATACATTTTTTTCAGCACCACACCACACCTATTCCAAAATTGACCACATAGTTGGAAGTAAAGCTCTCCTCAGCAAATGTAAAAGAACAGAAATTATAACAAACTATCTCTCAGACCACAGTGCAATCAAACTAGAACTCAGGATTAAGAATCTCACTCAAAGCCGCTCAACTACATGGAAACTGAACAACCTGCTCCTGAATGACTACTGGGTACATAACGAAATGAAGGCAGAAATAAAGATGTTCTTTGAAACCAATGAGAACAAAGACACAACATACCAGAATCTCTGGGATGCATTCAAAGCAGTGTGTAGAGGGAAATTTATAGCACTAAATGCCCACAAGAGAAAGCAGGAAAGATCCAAAATTGACACCCTAACATCACAATTAAAAGAACTAGAAAAGCAAGAGCAAACACATTCAAAAGCTAGCAGAAGGCAAGAAATAACTAGAATCAGAGCAGAACTGAAGGACATAGAGACACAAAAAACCCTTCAAAAAATCAATGAATCCAGGAGCTGGTTTTTTGAAAGGATCAACAAAATTGATAGACTGCTAGCAAGACTAATAAAGAAAAAAAGAGAGAAGAATCAAATAGACACAATAAAAAATGATAAAGGGGATATCACCACCGATCCCACAGAAATACAAACTACCATCAGAGAATACTACAAACACCTCTACGCAAATAAACTAGAAAATCTAGAAGAAATGGATAAATTCCTCGACACATACACTCTCCCAAGACTAAACCAGGAAGAAGTTGAATCTCTGAATAGACCAATAACAGGAGCTGAAATTGTGGCAATAATCAATAGTTTACCAACCAAAAAGAGTCCAGGACCAGATGGATTCACAGCCGAATTCTACCAGAGGTACGAGGAGGAACTGGTACCATTCCTTCTGAAACTATTCCAATCAATAGAAAAAGAGGGAATCCTCCCTAACTCATTTTATGAGGCCAGCATCATTCTGATACCAAAGCCGGGCAGAGACACAACAAAAAAAGAGAATTTTAGACCAATATCCTTGATGAACATTGATGCAAAAATCCTCAATAAAATACTGGCAAACGGAATCCAGCAGCACATCAAAAAGCTTATCCACCATGATCAAGTGGGCTTCATACCTGGGATGCAAGGCTGGTTCAATATATGCAAATCAATAAATGTAATCCAGCATATAAACAGAGCCAAAGACAAAAACCACATGATTATCTCAATAGATGCAGAAAAAGCCTTTGACAAAATTCAACAACCCTTCATGCTAAAAACTCTCAATAAATTAGGTATTGACGGGACGTATTTCAAAATAATAAGAGCTATCTATGACAAACCCACAGCCAATATCATACTGAATGGGCAAAAACTGGAAGCATTCCCTTTGAAAACTGGCACAAGACAGGGATGCCCTCTCTCACGACTCCTATTCAACATAGTGTTGGAAGTTCTGGCCAGGGCAATTAGGCAGGAGAAGGAAATAAAGGGTATTCAATTAGGAAAAGAGGAAGTCAAATTGTCCCTGTTCGCAGACGACATGATTGTATATCTAGAAAACCCCATTGTCTCAGCCCAAAATCTCCTTAAGCTGATAAGCAACTTCAGCAAAGTCTCAGGATACAAAATCAATGTACAAAAATCACAAGCATTCTTATACACCAATAACAGACAAACAGAGAGCCAAATCATGAGTGAACTCCCATTCACAATTGCTTCAAAGACAATAAAATACCTAGGAATCCAACTTACAAGGGATGTGAAGGACCTCTTCAAGGAGAACTACAAACCACTGCTCAAGGAAATAAAAGAGGATACAAACAAATGGAAGAACATTCCATGCTCATGGGTAGGAAGAATCAATATTGTGAAAATGGCCATACTGCCCAAGGTAATTTACAGATTCAATGCCATCCCCATCAAGCTACCAATGACTTTCTTCACAGAACTGGAAAAAACTACTTTAAAGTTTATATGGAACCAAGAAAGAGCCCGCATCGCCAAGTCAATCCTAAGCCAAAAGAACAAAGCTGGAGGCATCACACTACCTGACTTCAAACTATACTACAAGGCTACAGTAACCAAAACAGCATGGTACTGGTACCAAAACAGAGATATAGATCAATGGAACAGAACAGAGCCCTCAGAAATAATGCCGCATACCTACAACTATCTGATCTTTGACAAACCTGAGAAAAACAAGCAATGGGGAAAGGATTCCCTATTTAATAAATGGTGCTGGGAAAACTGGCTAGCCATATGTAGGAAGCTGAAACTGGATCCCTTCCTTACACCTTATACAAAAATCAATTCAAGATGGATTAAAGATTTAAACGTTAGACCTAAAACCATAAAAACCCTAGAAGAAAACCTAGGCATTACCATTCAGGACATAGGCATGGGCAAGGACTTCATGTCCAAAACACCAAAAGCAATGGCAACAAAAGACAAAATTGACAAATGGGATCTAATTAAACTAAAGAGCTTCTGCACAGCAAAAGAAACCACCATCAGAGTGAACAGGCAACCTACAAAATGGGAGAACATTTTCGCAACCTACTCATCTGACAAAGGGCTAATATCCAGAATCTACAATGAACTCAAACAAATTTACAAGAAAAAAACAAACAACCCCATCAAAAAGTGGGCAAAGGACATGAACAGACACTTCTCAAAAGAAGACATTTATGCAGCCAAAAAACACATGAAAAAATGCTCATCATCACTGGCCATCAGAGAAATGCAAATCAAAACCACTATGAGATACCATCTCACACCAGTTAGAATGGCAATCATTAAAAAGTCAGGAAACAACAGGTGCTGGAGAGGATGTGGAGAAATAGGAACACTTTTACACTGTTGGTGGGACTGTAAACTAGTTCAACCATTGTGGAAGTCAGTGTGGCGATTCCTCAGGGATCTAGAACTAGAAATACCATTTGACCCAGCCATCCCATTACTGGGTATATACCCAAAGGACTATAAATCATGCTGCTATAAAGACACATGCACACGTATGTTTATTGCGGCATTATTCACAATAGCAAAGACTTGGAACCAACCCAAATGTCCAACGATGATAGACTGGATTAAGAAAATGTGGCACATATACACCATGGAATACTATGCAGCCATAAAAAATGATGAGTTCATGTCCTTTGTAGGGACATGGATGAAATTGGAAATCATCATTCTCAGTAAACTATCGCAAGAACAAAAAACCAAACACCGCATATTCTCACTCATAGGTGGGAATTGAACAATGAGATCACATGGACACAGGAAGGGGAATATCACACTCTGGGGACTGTGGTGGGGTGGGGGGAGGGGGGAGGGATAGCATTGGGAGATATACCTAATGCTAGATGACGAGTTAGTGGGTGCAGCGCACCAGCATGGCACATGTATACATATGTAACTAACCTGCACAATGTGCACATGTACCCTAAAACTTAAAGTATAATAAAAATAAAAATTAAAATTAAAAAAAAAAAGAAAAAAGAATTTATTATTTTTTGAAATTAGGTATTTAACTTAAAACCACAGACTGTATACACAGAGACTGGCATTTCTATTTCAACTATGCTAGGTAATTAGTGAACACAAAGAATGTTCCCTGCCCTCCAGAAGTTAATCCCTCACTTATCCCACCCTACCCACATACCTGCTCTGGCAAGAACATGGTTGGCCTGATCACTAACAAGCTGTGTAATTCTGGACCTCAATGCGTCAACCGTCTCTTGCATGGCTTTAATTCTTACACGCAGGTTATTATTTTCAGTCTGTAGCATAGCATTCTCATGAAACATGTCATTGATGCTTTCCACACCCTCTTCGTCAATTATTCTTTTACCCTAGTAAAGGAAAATAATGTCCTTGTTGGTTGAGGAGCCTTAAAAACACAAGAGTTTTGCTTAAGGATACTCTATAACTATACAATTCTCTAACCAAGAGCGTTTTCATCTTACCAACCCCAAGGCAAAAGAAATCCTTTCGCCTCTAGTAGAACACTCCACAATGCATTTGTTACTAAAGAAATTGATTAGCCAGGTGCAGTGGCTGATACCTGTAATCCCAGCACTTTGGGAGGCCAAAGTGGGCAGATCACGTGAGGTCAGGAGTTCAAGACCAGCCTGGCCAACATGGTGAAACCCATCTCTAATAAAAATGCAAAAATTAGCCAGGTGTGGTGGCGGGTGCCTATAATCCCAGCTACTCAAGAGGCTGAGACAGGAGAATCATTTAACCCGGGAGGCGGAAGTTGCAGTGAGCCGAGATCACGCCACTGCACTCCAGCCTGGGTGACAGAGGGAGACTCCATCTCAAAAAAAAAAAAAAAAAAAAATTTGGGTAGGAAAGCTTTTGAACAAACAGTTGTTAGGTTAGACTGAACATAGTTAAAGGCTGTCCACAAGGAAAACTAGAGACTCTTACCTCCAAAAGGAAGGAGGACACTATTATGACAACCAAGAGATTCCAGAAACACGTATGTGTAAGGCATTATTGTGTTCAGAAAGTGCCAGCCTTAGATGTATCACAAAATGCAAAGTCAAACTCATTAGCTTACTGTTTTGTACTCCATGAGCTCCATCTGAAGTCGTGTGATTTCACTACGAAGTGCATTGATTTGCTGACTAGCTCTGTCCTGATTGACCATCACCTTATTCTTGATATTTCTAGCTCGATTGGCGTATTTCAGGGTGTTTAACGTTTCCATAAAGTCTCTGTCTGAAGGGCTGACACATGCTATCATGATTGTTTGGCTGAAAGTTACAAATAATGGTTAGGCTTACACATAAAAGCACCTAAAATGCCAAAATAATCATTTTTAAGCTCCTGACGTTTGAATAGTATCTTCTCTTCCAGATACCAAAATATTGAGCAAATTTAAAAGCCCCTGTACTTGAAGACTATCTTAAGAAAAAGCTTTTGTTTACTTTGGGGAAATAAATTGATATTATTCACCTTTGACCTTGAGAAAGTATAAGCACATACATTTATTTCTTACCTCTTTGCTAAAAAGATTTGAAGCAGTGCACACAGTAATTCTAAAATTAAACTGACTACAATACATTACACTGAAAATCAAAAACCACTTCTTTCATTCTTTATTCTTTCAGTATTTTAAAACTTTATTCTTAATCACCTGTATCCTGACTTTTGATGCCAGCAAAGAATTGTACACAAAATCCAATCACATTGAAACAAGAAGAGTACTTAGTATATTCTTGTGTTTCATTATATAAACTGTCATTTGTGATTGAATGATCAGAATTACAATTTCTGGCCAGATTACATAGGAAAAGTGGGAAACATTACTTTACGGTCATGATAAATTGATTTAGCCACCAAAGATTAGGATAGTGAAATGCTAAGTATGCCCCATTATGTTTGTATGTTATGTTTGTAAATAAAGCAGACATGGAGATTCTAATAGACACTCACAAACTAACTAAAAAATGTGCAGGAACTGCAATTAAGGAGCAGTCTACTTATCCTGGTAGAAAAATCAATGCCTATCAATCATAATCTTAGCCTCCTAGTCTCCTGCTTCCAATCTTTTCTTTCTACGATAATCTCAACACAGTACTCGTAGGTACCCCTTGTCCCATTCCACACCTTTTTCCTACAACTCTTGCTTATCCTTACTGTTACTATTATTCAACGATCAACTAAGGTATCACCTAATCCAAGAACCAAATCCTCAGTTTGTCTGTACCCTTTCTGCCTCCTCACACCTTTTGGATATCTCTTTTGCATTCATTATATTATTATTATATTGAAATTTTATAGACCCCAAAACTCTTAGACTTTAGATTCCTAAAGGACAGGGATTATCAAGTTTTATTTATCAGCATACTTCTAAACATATAACACAACATTTGAACCAATATTAGGTCATTAACAATTGTGATGTGTGTCATGTGTACATAATATTTACTGGGGGTCAGAAAGTTAAAATAATTCATGCCATTTTAGTTTTCTCTTTTGATAAAGAAAATAAAGTAATTCAGTAAGCGTGAGGATTATGGATGCTGATTAGAGAATAGAGCAACTTGAAGTGTGGTCCCCAGTCTAGCACCAGTCTGCAGATTATTTTTACTTACGTAAAATTGGGGAAAATAAATTTATATTAGCCTTCTTTGACCCATAACACCTTGAGTAAGCACAGGTACATACATCCATTTCTTACTTATTTACAAAAAATGTTTAAAGTAATGCAGAAATTGCAAGTAAGCACTTTAGAAACTTCCACAACACTTGAACTTCCTGTAATCAATGACCTCCTCTCATTGAGTATAGATCAGTTCGAGTGTTTTCAAACTCCCATGGTGAGTCACAAATGGGGCAAGCTCTGTATGGTCATGCACAATATTAACCCACCACAAATTGGAAAGAAGGGAAGGACTCGCCTTTAACAAATATTTTGAGAAGTGCTGGGATCAAGGGCTTAAGAAGAATAGTGAAAGTCAGGAATAAGAGTAACTGGCAAGGATCAACTGTATAGGGAAAACATCACATATTAAACAAAACCCAAAATATATAAATTTCAAGAATGATTCTATTTATGAAAAACTCAAAGAAAATAAAATAAAGCTAAAAAAAGCTATTTATTTTAAAAGTTCACACAAAAAGCACAATTCTGCTTTAAAGAGAACTATATCACTTAAATATTTTATTATATTGTATATTATATTTCTTACAAATTAAGTTATACTACACATCTTGAAGAAAATGTATCACAATGTTAGCAGTAGTTACTTCTAGGTATTAGAAATATGATTTTTTTTTTTTTTTTGAGATGGAGTCTCACTCTTGTCACCCAGACTGGAGTGCAGCGGCACAATCTCAGCTCACTGCAACCTCCGCCTCCTGGGTTAAAGCGATTCTCCTGCCTCAGCCTCCCAAGTAGCTGTGACTACAGGTGCCCACCACCATGTCCAGCTAATTTTTGTGTTTCTGTTAGTAGAAACGGGGTTTTGCCATGTTGGCCAGGCTGGTCTTGAACTTGTGACCTCAGGTTATCCGCCCACCTAGGCCTCAAAGTACTGGGATTACAGGTTTGAGCCACTGTGCCCAGCTATAAATATAACTGATTTTTATTCATGCTTTATACTTTCGTATATTTTCCAGAATTTTTGCCATAAACTGGTTATGATATTTATTAAACACTGTAAATGTAAAAAAACCAGCTCGAATTTTTTAAAAGACACTAAAATATGCACATAAACATATGGAGCTTATTTTCAAAAATATCCTTGGTCTAATTTTTCTTTTAAGTTTAATTTGTATAAACTTCAAAAAGTGAAGATATTTTGCTCTCCAAGGCTTACACAAAGTACAGTGCTTTTGCACTAGGAATGCAATCCTAAAATTTTAAGCAAAAATTGAGGCACACAAAGAAAGGAATTAGAAGGGGTCATCTCCTTTGAGGGGTTACCACCCATTAAGGAAATAGGTGAGGAACATGAGACTATTTAGCTGTAGCCTAAAACTCAGCAGAAATTCAAGATCCACAGTGAAAATATCTTAGACCACTTATAAGGTAAGCAAACTTTCAAAAGTATTGAAGTTTTCAAGAGTTAAAATAGTAAGGGGAGGACATATATCATGTCTGCTTTGTTTTATAGTTAAGAAATAAATACAGGAAAAAGCTACAATTTAGAAAACCCGAAAAAATTTACACTTGGCTGAAAAAATGAAAATTTTTATTCTGTTATAATAAGACCCCTCTTGATCCTGAAGATCAAACTGAAAATATAGAACACAAGAAATACATGATAGTGGAAGGAAAACTGCATCCATACATAGGATGTGCTGGAAGAGACATGAGTTAAGACAAATGCTAATAGTACATAAAAGGAAGAAACATAAAAATGGCAATGTTGTATTCTACAAAACAGAACTTTCTTTCTTTTTTTTTTGAGACGGAGTCTCGCTCTGTCTCCCAGGCTGGAGTGCAGTGGCACGATCTCCGCTCACTGCAAGCTCCGCCTCCTGGGTTCACGGAATTCTCCTGCCTCAGCCTCCCGAGTAGCTGGGACTACAGGCACCCGCCACCACGCCTGGCTAATTTTTTTGTATTTTTAGTGGAGACAGGGTTTCACCGTGTTAGCCAGGATGGTCTTGATCTCCTGACCTCATGATCTGCCCGCCTTGGCCTCCCAAAGTGCTGGGATTACAGGCATGAGCCACCGCGCCCGGCCAAAACAGAACTTTATTTCTAAACCAAATGGATTATAAACTTAAAAGGATTTAATATTATCCAAAATTATTTGGATAATAGTTGTTGATACGGTTTGGATCTGTGCCCTCACACAAATCTCATGTAAAATTGCAATCCCCAGTGTTGGAGGTGGGGCCTTGGTGGGAGGTGATTAGATGCTGGGGGCAAATTTCCCTCTTGGAACTGTTCTCATGATAGAGTTCTCAGGGGATCTGATTGTTTAAAAGTGTTTGGCGCCTCCGTCTCCTTCCTCCTGCTCCAGCCCTGTAAAGTTCTCACTCCCTCTTTGCCTTTTGTCATGACTGTAAGTTTCCTGTGGCCTCCCTAGAAGCCAAGCAGCTGCCAGAATCATGCTTCCTGTAGAGCCTACAGAACTGTAAGACAATTAAACCTCTTTTCTGTATAAATTACCCAGTCTCAGGTATTTATGGCAGTGCAAGAACGAACTAACACAGTTGTTCAAAAAGAAACCTTGCTAGTTTAAATACTAGCTTTGTTGTATAGCATCTAATAATCTTTTCAGTAAATATGATGTTACATTATTGCAAACACTGTAAAATAGATTCACTGTGGTTGTTGGTAACTTGTTGAATTGTGCTGTGATTGAATTTAAATGCCAAAAATGTTTGCATTTGTAAAGCCAACATGTTTACAGAGGGGAATACATTACCATAAAAAAAAAAGCTGAAAAAACATATCAGAATGATGCAAGGTATGAGAAAGCAAGAATGTCAGTGATATTGGCAAAGTTAATAACCAGCCAACACTCTGTATTTCATTCAGTGGACATTAAGATTTTTCCACGTATAAAAAAAATTTTGAATTTTTAGAAGACTTTGTAAAAAAAAAAGTACCAATAATATTTAAATTACTTTGTAATTACTTAGGAAACAGTATTTACTTTTTCAACAAAATTTTATTAGCTTTCTATTCTGTGCTAAGTACTTAAAACAGAAGCTACGATAAGAGAGAAAGTCCACATACTATTGACTTCATATACAAGCTAAGTGGCCTTGAATAAATTACTTAACCTCTCTAGATTCATTTCCCTTATCTAGAAAATAGAATAATAATACCTACACCTCAAGGGATGCTAGGATTATGTGAAATAACATACAAAATTATTCACACATTTGAGATCCTTAACAGTATAATGATTAGTTCCTCATCCTATTAGTTTGCTTTGCAATAAAAGTAGTTCTTATAAATCATCTTACAAGCTTATTTAATAATGAATAATCAAAAGTCTGAGTAGAGGATAATCATCTATGCATACCTATTACCCCCGAGGGAATCCTGTAGTAGTCTTGTTAGCTTGGAATCTCTATAGGGGACATGTGTGGCCCTCTTGCTCTTGTCTCCCAAGGCACTTATTACATTGCCAAGTGCCAACTAAAAGAAAGAGAAAGAAAGACAGCAAGATGATACAAATTTACTAATTATAACAATTTTAAATAAAGAAAGTTTACAGAGAATAATATAGAGACATAATATAATTAAGAATATTTGTGTTTGGTTTTGTTTTACATTTGTAACCAACGTCACTGAAAATTTAGTACATATATATTAGTACTATATATAATATCATATGTATATATTAGTACTATAGTACTAATAGTACTAATTCTTTGAAACAGAAATAAGATTGACAACTTTAGTTACCCCTAGAATTATCAGAGCATCAGGTTATGTCCCCAGAAAATTGTCCGTTCATGTTACGCATTCTTCTCCTCAACTCAATGTAAAAATAAAATGTTTAGTTAGTTTAACAGTTTGATGCAAATTTTCGTTTTGCAATACAGTTCCCACGGGAAAAGAAAACCTTCTTTAATCACAACAAAAAAATCAGTATTATTTCTCTGAACAAGGTATTCCTATGCAAGTATATCTATCCTTAGACATACAATAAGATGGGCTGGGTGCGGTAGCTCATTCCTGTAATCCCAGCACTTTGGGAGGCCAAGGTGGGGGGATCACCTGAGGTGAGGAGTTTGAGACCAACCTGACCAACATGGGGAAACCCCATCTCTACTGAAAATACAAAAATCAGCTAAGCGTGGTGGTGTGTGCCTGTAGTCCCAGCTACTTGGGAGGTTGAGGCAGAAGAATAGCTTGAACCTGGGAGGTGGAGGTTGCAGTGAGCTGGGATTGCACCATTGCATTCCAGCCTGAGCAACAGAGTGAGACCCTGCCTCAAAATAAATAAATAAATAAATAAATACAATAATATATGTGTTAGCATCCAATTATTTAAAAACTAGTCAAATTACAGAATTCTGTAGTCACTCCTGCCACCCTGCTGTTTTTCCTACTGTCACTGAATTATCACCTACAAGATAAACATTATCCAAAACGTTGTTCACACTAGCCATCAGTAATGCAAACATCTATAACCATGACTTTGTTAGGAAAAATAGATCATGCAGGGAGTGGCAACAGGATCACACTTTTTCATCATTCCCCCTTTCCAGAGCAGCTACTGTCATAAGCAATGGTAATACTGAAACTCTACTAGATATGTCTCAACATGCTTCAAAAGCCTAAAGAGGAAAACAAAGCAATGGCTTTTGTCACATAAATGTAAATACCACCATGATTATATCTCCTAAGAAACTCAAAACAATGCAAGAAGTCCAGAATCCAGGCATGCCGTTTTATACAACATTCACCCACATGTTGGACCATCAAGATGAGTATTGGAGTTGGAAGGTCTGGCTCTCTCTAATCAGCCTTGGTTGATAATTTCCCCATAGAAGGATCATAATCATATAGGAGCAAATATTGGGGGGTGATTAATGGGAGGAAAGCAGACACCACACACTCTATAACTGCCTTTGCAAAATTCATATCAGTGAGACAAGTATGACAGTGAGGGAAATCTGACCTAATCCACTCCATCTTGCCTTTAATCTCTAAACTGCCCTTGTTCATTCCTACGCTGAGCTAACTAAAGGAGGAATTTATAGTTTAAAGAATTTTGAAAAGATGATAACAACCTTTTCCTGAAACAAACCTTCTTCTTCCCTGGGGACCAGCATGCCTTTGTAAAACTAACAAATTAGCCACAAGATTATTAGAAATTATGATTTAAGAGTCATGCAGCTAGAGGCCACGAGATTCCTAGCCTCCCCAATTGCTCCTATGGATAAGATGACTATTGTAAAACCTAAGATTGGTGTTTGGATATTTTTTTAGACCCTGCATTCTGATGCACCTAGCTGGCACCATGCAGACTGGTAATCTGGCTCAAGCAGTTCTGTAATCCCACCCAGGAACAGAAGACAGCAAGAAGAATCCACTTAGACCCCATATGATTTAACTTCCACTCCCCACTCCCTTAGCCCCCTCATTCACCAAATTATACTTTAAAAACTGCAGTCTCTGAATTGTTGGAGAGACTAATTTGAGTAATAAAACTCCAGTCTTCCATTTAGCTGGCTCTGTGTGCATTAAACTTTTTCTCTATTGCAATTCCCCTGTCTTGATAAATTAGCTCTATCTGGGCAGCAGGCAAAAAGAATCCCTTGGGTGGTTACAACTCTGATGCTATTGGTGTCGCAGAAATTTAGGGATGTCATTACATTTGTGCAGGTACAAATATCCAGTTTTGTAATGAAGATAATAAGAACAAATTTAAAACACAAAACTTTGCTCTAAAATATTTCCTTCCATGTAATGAAGCTTTATGCTAACTAAATCACAAGGAGTTTTCCAATCAAAATGCCACTAGGTGGCATGGTATTAAAGTTAATTCTTAATATAATCTAGAAAAATTATCATTTTGAAACAATCATTACTAAAAAAAATTACAATTTCCAAAGTCAATAAAGTGACTGTCACAAAATGTTATCAAAAGGCTACTTTGAAGGTCTTCACCCATGAAATAACTTAGTATTAAATTTTGGGCCAAGCGCAGTGGCTCGTGCCTGTAATCCCAGCACTTTGGGAGGTTGAGGTGAGTGAATCGCATGAGCCCAGAAGTTTGAGACTAGCCTGGGCAATGTGGCAAAACCCCATCTCTACAAAAAATACAAAAATTATCTGGGTGTGGTGGCACTCGCCTGTGGTCCCAGCTTCTATGAAGTGGGAAGATCAATTGAGCCCGTGAGGTCAAGGCTGCAGTGAGCCATGATCGCACCACTGTACTCCAGGAGAGTGGGTGATAGGGTGAGACCCTGTTTTAAAAAAATAAAAGACAAAAATAAATAAGTTGATTTTGACAGTATATTGTTAAATGTGGAAAGAATTTTTCAAATAATTTGTATATCTATAATTTTCTGCACATATAAATTTTAGTACAACTAAATTTATACACATGAAGAAAATCTGTAATATATAAAAACAGAAAAAAGCCTACAACATGAGGAGACTGGAGATTCAGTGCATTACTAATAACTGTTCTATAATTTTCATTTCTTGGTTCAGTGTCTGAAGGATTTCCATACGGATATTATAAATTACAAAAGACAAAAGGACAATAGAAAAGCTCTGATATATTCTCAGCACAAAGCCTTAATCTTACAAGTCCACAGTTGATAGAAATGCCTTCTTTTGCCCTCTCGCCTGTAGCTCCAGTACGCTTCAGTCTTTCTGATCCTGCGAGATCAACAAAATGGAACTTTGCAGTCAGGGTTTCAAATTCATTCATCTGTGCTGATTCAGAAATAATTTTATTATCAGTTGCGTTGTCCTGAAATTAAGAAAAATAATTGAAAATACTTTATTAATGTAACATTAAATATCCTCCTAACCTACCTTGCGCTTATCCCATGTACACATATAGGCACAACCAAAGAAACAGGCATAAAGCCAAATAAATTCAAAAATGTCTGCTGGCAATTAGAAATTTAAAGTCAGAAAAAGCCTGGATGGTCAGAACTCAACTATTATCAACTGAGGCTTTGCTTATGCTAATGAAGGGAAACCTACAGCATATAATCCTCAAAAGCAAAAGGTCTCAGGTGATGACATCCAACAACATATGGCCACAGCATGCTTTTTGGTTTTTCAGACATTTATACAATTTTTTATTTCAAAATCTTACATGGCTGACCAGCTTCAACTTAACTAGGATCAGAAAAGGAAATTAGAAAAAGGAATGACTAAATGAACTGAATTTGGCTCAAATATATTCTCAGAGAATTCATGTGGTTTTAGGGAGATAAAAATTGAAAGTTTAAGAAATTAGAATTAATAACTCACAGCATCTATTTGGGGACACACTCTGGTTTGACACACATGAATGGTAAAAATGGCATGTGAACGAGAGCTCTGAACATTCATCTGGGTACTGGCAGTTGTCCTGGATAAAGCACCCAACTTCAAACACTGCATCATCTGAAAAAGGGGAAGAAACAAAGGACTTTACTTGAACAATAAACAAGATACTATACAATCCAAAGTCTGAGGTAATGGCTAAAACCCACCATGTTAAGGGATATAAAAGATGTGGAATTTCATATTATTAGTTTAGTTACAGGCACTTTTTGAGATGGACTTCTCAGTATAATAGTGTATTATTTTTTAAATAGAAGAAAACACTGAGATTCCATTGTTTGCCATTTGCTGACATTTGCAGCTTCCATTCCAAAACTGTTATAGTAGAACAGTTTGGTACAAACTGAGCAATAACTTGAATTATTCAGACTCTTCTCTATATTCCATTAAAATTATTTTTTGTAATTTTTCTCAACAATCTCCCTCTAGGAGCCATGATACAGTTCTACATAGGTTAAAGCAAAAAGTACAAAAGGATTGTGGTCTCATTCTTCACCATCAATTGTCTAACCCTCTTTCTCTAGCTGTGAATGAAAACTGTTCATAAATTGCCTTAGATTCTTTTGATGCTATGACAAATATGCTGACTTTATAATAATCCTGATATTTTTATACTAATATTCTGATTTTTAAAATGTGAGGAAAGAAGACAAGATCTTAATTCCATGTCATGCTTTAGGATATAAATTTCATATCTTGATCTTAAGCAGACTATCAGCAAAGCTCACTATTTAAATAAAGCCAGCTATGCTCTGTTTTAACTACAATATAAATATTACCTCTGATTCTGTATTCACAGTACGTGTTGTAACGCCCACAGTATAAATTCCTCCAGTTGAATCTTCATGAATTCTTATATTTGATTTTTTACTTTTTGCATCAATATCACGAGTGGTATCAAATAAGTCAAGGACCTCTTCATTATAGAGCTATCAAAAAAATATTAGAAATCTAATTTTAGCAGAAATTGTCTGGGTAGTTGTCATAACAACACATTACATAATGATTCCTTCATACAGATTTTTAAAGTATTTCAAAATGACATATTTTTTCAAAATAACACATTAAAATGAATGAGGCTATTATTATAACAATTATAAGTAAATGCCAGATTTATTTACAAAAGTAAAAACAGTGACTTAATCATGACTAATGGGTTGAGGACTAGCTAAAATGATCTACTAATCCTTTGCAAGAGATAATCAAATATTTACAAATACAAGCAAACCCTAGAAACATGTGATAAATGTGGACAAATCTTAAGCTTCAGAATATTTAAAGAATTTTTACTACTTGAGCTAAAAACATATTTCCTGTTGCCCTGAAACCTTTCTTCACATGTTGAAAAATTAACACTTAGCATGTTTGCAAGGTCAGTAACAATATTAGTGTTCCTGTATCAATAGTGGCTGAAAAAACCCAGATACCTCCTTAGAAGAGAATACACACACCTATTTTTCTATCAATATGTTTTAAAGTTACAATGCCTGACAACATTTTGGAGGGTGAAAGGGAAGATGGAATAACACTGTTTCTTTTCTTTTTCTACCATCATTTACTTTCCTTAGGAATACATAGTTATATTCTCTTTGGTTTTTACTAAATAAGGATATCCATTAAAACCAGCAGTAAAAAAAAAAACTGATACTAATTTTTCTATGTTGTGCTACATAAGGCTGAGGAAAATGTTTCATCAATGATGAAAATGATTAGCTCATGGATCAGGTAATTTAGACTAAATTCTCTTTGCACCAAGAACCTAGAATTATGCCATTGTCCACCAAAGTGCAATACTGCTCAAATCCTAGATGTCCTCTTAGTGTTACTTTCCTTCTACTATGCTAGACAGCCTAAATTAATCCAAATCCACCACAACCTTTGGACATTATATCAAAACATCTGTCTACCTATGCAAGGATAACAATTTCTTCAGCCAGATAAGTGCTACAACCTCAGACCTATTATTTCTCACATACTTCCCCTACTTTTGGCCTTAGTCATTAAGTTCCCACCACTTTGTAAGCCTGTCTAAATTACAACAGTAATTAACCTTTATCTATTGATAAAAATAAGTTCCTGGCTGGGCTCATACCTGTAACCCAGCACTTTGGGAGGCAGAGGCGAGTGAATAGCTTGAGGCCAGGAGTTCAAGACCAGCCTGGGCAACATGGCGAAACCCCATCTCTACTAAAACTACAAAAAATTAGCCAGGTGTGGTGGTGCATGCCTGTAGTCCCAGGTACTCAGGAGGCTGAGGCACAAGAATCACTTGAACCCAGGAGGCAGGGGCTGCAGTGAGCCAAAATGGTGCCATTACACTCCAACCTGGGTGACAGAATGAGACTCTTATCTCCAAAAAAAAGGGGGGGTTCTTAAATAAACAATATTAATTGTTCTTTTATTCTATGGACATTGGTCAAGTGTTTATAATCTTAAACTCAAACATCACTTCCTACAAGTAAGGAAAAGTTATTTCTACTATCTAATGTTAATTTACTCAAACAACATTTATTGAGTACTATCTTCAAAGCACTATACTTGAAGCCAACAGTATAAAATCATAAACACAGTCTATAAGAACAAAATTTAAAAGAAATTAATGCCAAAATTGGATTATTACCTCTAAGAATTGGGCATTCACTTTAAAATCTGGAGCAGGAAGCCCATTTTTAACTGCTATGTGTTTTTTTTCTTCAATACTCTTAAAAAGGTGTTTAACAGCTCGAGAAATAATACCCAGTTCTTCCTCAACAATGTTAACATCAAATCCTGTTCCCATTGTGTATGTTTTACCGGCTCCAGTCTAAACAAAAGAACAGAGAAAGATTAGTGTTCAACCTTAACATAACCTTAAGAAACAAAAATGAAAGCGCAACTGAATTAACATTTCTGAAAAGTTTCAACTCCTATGAAAATAATATGGCACTTACTTGTCCATAAGCAAAAACTGTAGCATTGTATCCTTCAAAGCAACCTTCAATTAGTTTTTCTATACATTGAATGTAGATCTGCTCTTGCTGGGAGTCAATGTCAAACACATAGTCAAAAGTAAAAGCCTTATCTTTCCCTAGGAAGACCTGAGGCTCTCCTGGTGTGACAGATGTACAAATATGGCATCCTTCAATCTTCTCTTTGGCAAGCTGTGGTCTTATTCTGTGAGAAATAATCAGAAAAGAAAAAAATAAAATAAATGGCAAAAAAAAAACCTCTCAAAAAATAGGACTTAAAAACTCTTGGCCAAATCTTTTTTAAAACTCTCATGTAATTACCTAATGCTTATTCAGTTGAAAAGTTTAAATAAATTGAATTATAATGAATCAATTTCAGTACATGAGATGACTTTCTTAATCCCAATGAGTTACTTAACAATCCCCCAAAATCATGAACAAAGTAAAATCCATCTTAAAATTAGATACTTACCCAAGTGGATACTTTTCCTCTACTCTGTAAGAGGTAGACACTCAGTCCAATAAATTCTGCTACCAAAATGCTATTTGCTATTATTATTGTTTTAGATTTTTTTCTCTTATTTCCAGTGATGATAGTATGGAAAAATAAAAAAGCAAGGACATTTATTTATCTTAATGTCTTGACGCCCTTGACTCGTCTTTTTTGCTAACTCTTCACCAGTGGTTTCTGAACCTATTTGACCATTATGTTCTATCAGTGTAACATGTTAAGCATATTCCCACAATATATATGTATATATATATTCATTTATAAATAATATTCATGTTCTACTATATTGATTTGTCATATATTGAAATACTGTCATCTCTCAGTATCCATGAAAGATTGGTTTCACAACTCCCCATGGATACCAAAATCCACAGATGTTCAAGTCCCTGACATAAAATTATGTAGTATTTGCATATAACTTACACGCTTATTCTCCTGTATACTTTAAATCATCTCCAGATCACTTATAATACCTAATACAATGTTAATGCTACGTAAATAGTTGTTATACTGCATTATTTAGAGAATAATAAGAAAAGAAAGTCTGTACATATCCAGTACAGATGTAACAATCCATTATTTTTCTGAATATTTTCAATCCACAGTCAGTTGAATCTATGGTTGTGGAACCCCTGAATATGGAGAGTTGACTGTGTATAGAAAAGCAGAATTTTAAAAAGAAATAAATTAAAAATGAATATAAGTGAAAGTTCTAATATCTTCTCTCCAAAACTTAGTGAATTATTATGAGTTGCCTTTCCTCCACTGGAAGACCACTGCACTACACCCACGCCACATCCTCACACATCCACTTGAATCCAACACCATCCTATCTGTCTTCTCTCTCAAATTTCAAAATCTGTTTTCAAAGAAGAAAAGTAAATATGAAGATATGTTCATAACAGAACAAACCAAAATCTAGTCCTATTCTATAGGCTCTATAAACTGGACAGACTATTCTGGAATATACACCACTCACTTACTGTACCAAAGTTTTTAAAGAGATTCCCTACTTGCCATGGAGAAAGAGAAGCAGTTTAAGGAAGAAAGGCAAGACAACCACAGATGAAAAATATAAAATGAGGCCAGGCACAGTGACATGCCTGTAATCCCAGGACTTAGGGAGGCCGATAGCTTGAGGTCAGGAGTTTCAGACCAGCCTGGCCAACATGGTGAAACCTGGTCTCTGCTAAAAATAGAAAAATTAGCCCAACATGGTGGTGCAGCCTGTAATCCCAGCTACTCAAGAGGCAGAGGCAGGAGAACTGCTTGAACCCAGGAGGTGAAGGTTGCAGTGAGCCAAGACAGCACCACTGCACTCCAGCCTGGGCGACAGAGTAAGTGAGAATCCGTCTCAAAAAAAAAAAGAAAAGAGAAAAATATAAAATGATCAAGACAGGTCAAGGAACAGATTTTAAAGGAATCTGGTCTCATAGCCTTATTTTCTGAAATTTACAAAAAAAAAAAAAAAAAAAAAAAAAACCTCAGGTCAATAGAGGTAAAATAGAGGTAAAAACAAGTTCATCTATTTATTAGAGATAAAGCCAAGCCCAAGTCCAGATCCCCTAAGTCTAACTCTTTCCAGTTCATTAAAATAAAAGGTTAACAGGAAGAACAGGAATGACAATAGAGAAAGGATTGAATTTCTGCAAACCTGGTTTTCTAAAATAGAATTTTGTATTCCTCAAAAATATCTCATGTAAATAATATGTCAAGTAAAGAATATGCAACTATTTTTTCTCCTCTATGATATTGGTATTTTTCTTTAATAAAGTCTTCAGCTTTGTTTGTTTGCTGTAATGGAATGTACTAATCAATGTGGAGCTGTCCAGGTAATGAGGCAAGAGCAATGGAATGGCCAGTAGCAGACCTGAGTTTTACTACTTGTCACTCCATAGGTATCATGTGGTCTTCTCTCAGAGCACCAGCTTCCTCAACTGTGGCGGAAAACTATAATTTCCAAGATTGGTTTTAGATCTAATACTACTTAACTGTAGATACTGTATTATAGAAAAGGGAAACATGGAAATCATATTGTGTACTGTAATACATATTAAATGATATTATAACAAATAAAGAATTTCTTGTAATTTCTTGTAGCTATGCACATAGACTATAAAAACAGCCCGTGGTAGTAGCAGCTTTGGCTTTCTGGTTCCACATAACCTAGATGAGTGGTGTTTCTCTAAATTAATAATTTTTTGTTTCCAAACTCCTCTTCTCCTACCACATTACTTTTTACCACAGCAAAAACCCCAATCCTCTTTAGGAAAAACCACCATCTTGATTGTTGCCACGCCAGAAATAGGGAGAGTCAGAAACAACCTCAATTCCATGTCAATTCCTCCCTCTTCCCTATTCCACCTATCTAATCTAAGAGCTATTCTCTCGAAATACTTCAGCCCACCAAGTTATTTCCTCCCCCATCAACAAGACCCTAATGAAGGCCATCATTATCTCTTACTTAGAATATTGCAAAAGTCTTCTAACCAGTCTTCCTGTGTCAACTCTTGCCCTCACCAACCTGTTCCACACACTGTAATATGAGTAATTTGTAAAACAGGAAGTTGGTCAGCTCACTACCCTGCATAAAACCCTTCAGTGCATCTCTAAATCCCTCTGCTTTGCCATGCTACATCTTTGCATTAAAGGATTTTCACTAGTAGTCATGGTGATGGTTTATTTTAGGCAGTTTCACTACCAGCTATGCTCTCTCTTGTTTCTATGCCTCCAACTTACATTATTCCCTTTTCCTAGACACTCTTCTCCACCCTTTCAATTCCCAACTCCTTTACCCGCCTGAATATTTTTCTTTCAATATCACTTGTTTTGGGAGCTCACACAAACTCTGCATTTCAACATAAAGTCCTGTCTGCGCTCAGGCTGTTCTCTCTCCTGAAAGCTACCTCATTAACTCCAAGTCTCTGCTTTTTCTACCAGCTTTATGGCTGCTATACTACTCTGTGAAACTTAACAAATCCCATGTAATAAAAAAGATAAAAATAATAAATGCAACACTCTAATGAAAACGAGTACTGGGCTACTACTTAATATCAGTGTGCCATTAATTTTAGGTAAATGATTATAACCATACGCTAATTTATTTGGCTATTAAGATACTTTAAATTTCATTTCAACATAACAAAGAAAAACTAGGTGCCATTTGAATTGCAGATATGATGGCCAATTTTAGAATGCTAATGTCACTCAGAATGTCTTTAACTTATTCTCTTAACCTCTACTCATCTGGTTATTATTCTTGCTAATGGCAAGGAGGATTCTGTTTGAAACATGGATGATGCCCAATTTCATCCATTTGCATGGGTGGAGAAGACAGAGTGGTTTTAAAAGCCAGCAAGATGGGTGAAAACTTTTCCACTGGATCCAAGCAATGGCAATTTTCCAGCAGGTCTGAGAAAGTCACACCTAGGAGGGGATGGTGTCCCACACATGCAGATTAATTGGAAGCTGACTATACTTCAAAGACTAGGGATAGGTTCACCTTTTTAATTCCTCTTGAAAAATTAGTATTTTAAAATCTCCAAATCCCTAAATTAGTACTCAAGTCAATAATTCTCACAGGAACACCCAATCCAAGCCAGTTCACCTGCTTTATAATTGATGAGTTTGAAACCTAGCTACAAACCTCAATTTCAAAACTATTACTTGAGGTTCTATATAGATAAAATATACCTATCCTTCTGTAAAAGAGAAAATTAGAAATATAACATTTACAACTTTGGATATTTTGAAATATCTTCTTTCTCAGTATTTTTATGTAAAAAATAAGATCATTAAACACATGCATCTAATCCCAACACTAAGAAATCATCAGTCTTAACGTTTGGATTAACTAATCTTAATCAAACTGACTAACACTAAGAAATAACAAAGCCAAGTAGATTTTTAAAAATGTATTTTTCTACTACTAGATGTATTTAAAACTGCTTCTTAAAGACAAACAATTATGGACAAAAATTGAATTATTATTTCTCCATTAGCAAATGATTCTTTGAAGACAGAGAATATATCTTATTCATTCCTAAAGCAAAGTAATCCAGAAATGCTTACTGACTTACCCCTATAAACTACACTAGGTAAAAAAAAGAGTATTTTAATGCAAGATATATGATAATTACAATAATATAACATCACTTTACTCTGTCACTGGAAACTCGTTCTTGAACAAGCATTTAACCATGCTACATGTCTGTTTTCTAATCTATAAGGAGCCTGGCTTTACTAATTCCAAGTTTAAATTCTATTTTAATTAATCCTTCAAGAAAAACAAACCAAAGTTTCCCTATGCTGGCTTTTAAAAGGTTGAAATAAACTACCTTTTTTCCCCTGCCATGCACTATGCACCAGTACTTCTTACTGTTTGTTCCTTATTTCTTCATTATTCCTATTGTATAACAAATGCTGCTGTGGACACAGGGCAAGGGACTACTTCATTTATGAAAACATTATCATGGGCTCATTACTGTGGAAGGAACTAGTGAAGATTAGGGGAGATTCTGAGACTAAATTCAGGAAATGTCTTAAAAGTGGGCCCTGCCTTCTGTTCTTTGCCTTTGTAATAACCGAAACTGGTTTTAGTGATTGAATATATTTAAATGAGCCAAGAAGACATGTTTTGAGATGTCCTAAATAAAACAAAAGTTTTAAAATAAAGTATTTTGGGGGAAAGGCTTATACTTGCTACCTTTTCAACTAGAGTTTTAGTCATGAAACTTAGCAAAACTGAGTTTATACATTAGTTCTGTCACATACTGCTATTAAGAGGCAATTCACCACAACCTTAGAGTTCCTGCACATTCTTGCTGGGTATGCCAAGAATGCAAGACCCAGACTGCTCTTTTCATGGATCATTTCTCAGGGTTGTGTTGGGAACAAGCAAACTTTAAGGATAAGGTAATGTCTTCATGACAGACCTGGCTTGCTTCTGCTTAGTATAAAAGTGGTAATCCATAAGCTCAATGTTTCTCAATGCCCACCTGCTTGCACAGCACTCATATAATAGGGGTATCAGCACTGCCCCCAATGGATTGAAAGGGAACAGAGCACCAGGTCAAATCAACATGAAGCTCACATTACTTATTGTACCGTAAGTAATAAAAGTCCTTAGTCTCCAATCGGGAATTTTGTGTCTTCTGTCACTATTTATGATACAGTAATGGGTTAGCTTGTTAGCTTGTAAATAGAGTGAAAACTCTGTCCCTTCACAGGCCTTAATACATACTAGCGACCTTTGGCAAGTCACTCTCTCAGCCTTGATTTCCTTATCTATAAAATATCTATTAAATATTATAATATTATTGCCATATCCACATGATAGCATCTTGCACAAATGAGATACTATGTGACAATGAGAGCCTACGTAGCTATAAAGTGTTGTTACAACACCACCTGAAAATTCTCTAAGTCATTTCCCTCATGAGGCACCATAACATCTCAGCTTGGGCCTTCCCATGTGTTAAAGAATGTATGATTTACTCTTTGGCTCCCCAGACTGTTACTGTATTTTTTAAATTACCCTTTGGATACCTTGAGTCCCAAAGAAAATTAAATATAGAACCCC
Organism: Gorilla gorilla gorilla; assembly: GCF_029281585.2. Lineage (NCBI taxonomy): Eukaryota > Metazoa > Chordata > Mammalia > Primates > Hominidae > Gorilla > Gorilla gorilla. The sequence continues at coordinate 61,902,745 of NC_073234.2, read as the reverse complement.
TACGTCATCAATAGAAGTGTAATACAACTGTTAACATTCCTGCATACATGTATGCATATACTTACAGATATACACACATACATTGTTATGCAAAAATAATAAAGCTGGATATCTTTACACCTCCATTCATAAAAAGTCATAATCCCAAAATTAGCCTTTTCATAGTAATAAATAATCAAGTCCCAATCATCCTTCTACTTTTATCAGTATAGGGTACAATAGGAGCCAAAACAAGAATTCTTATAATTTAATATTATTATCATTTTTTATAGACATGTAACCAGTAAGGAAATTTCATTCAGAAAGGAATAGAACTAAGGTCCTGAGTAACAAGTCTGTTTAAAGCTGGGGATTAAATTGTTATGGTACAATTTGTCCTTATACTGAATTAAACTGAATTAAATGCTAGTGACTAGAATGTTGACAAATGAGCTACTGAAGGAATGCTGACCTAAGAAAAATAAATAAGTCTATGCTATTATAGTTTACAACTTCCTATAACTTATGTGTGCAAGAACCCATACTTTTTTTTCAAAATTATAAGACTAGCACCAACATCACTCAATCCAATGATGCAAACGATCAAACTTAAATTTTTTAATGCATGTGGTTTTTGTGGTACTTTTCAGACTCTCTCTTACACTCCTACCCCTTCTATTCCTCTGTTCCCCATTTTATTAAAAACATCACAAGGGATAAGCCTTTCTTTTGCTCATTTATTGGTCAAGTTATTTCTCCCTACAGATAGAAGAGGAATAACATACAACATGTCTTCCTTTTTGCCACTAGCCATTGCTGATTTGTTGTCCTGTTAGAAAGTACTATTGTCCTTAATCAATGGTTTCATACATGTGACAAATTTTTCCATTACCTAAATGTCTTTGTAAACTGTCTCTCCTCTTTTGCTTGAGTTATTCTGATCTCATCCCCACAAGATTGTGGTAGTTCTCCAATTTATTCAATAATCTGACCTGATTCCCACTTTGTGTAGTTCTTTTACTTACACCTATCTGTAACTAGCCCACTTGGCACTTGGTAACACCTTTCTTCTTCCTAGAGACCACCAATAAATCTATCCTCTGTACAGGTCTTTTGCCTTTCTTTATCTCATTTGTTGGTGTTTTGGATGATCATTATGTTGGATGCTACTTACTGGTGTTCAATTTCATTTCTTGATGTTAATTATTTCTTACTAAATTCCTTCCTTCCATTTCCCCAAAATTAGGACAGCTATCATTTTGTCATCACAACTGAGCCACTGGGGTTTCTGGTCCCTTTTTAAATCCTCCTCTAGTTCATTCCAGTTAGTAGATACCACATTAAGGAAGCATCTGCCCTACTTTAACTCTCCACCTTCTGTTCTAGAAAAGAGTTTCTGACACACCATAAGAACTTGTTAGGCCATTTGTGGACTTGCTGAATTGTCTTCTAAGAGATCGGGCACTGCATAAATAATAACTAACTCAAGCCCATAAAAAGAAATTCCTTTCCCTAAAATGGATCTTTAATTACAATGATGGGTGATGAGAAGAAAGGTATTTCTTCAAGACATTCAAGAAAGAAACACACCTCAGTAACTCCATTAAAGAGATTATTAATTGAGTGAAAAGCCTAAAGACAATAAAGCACAGTAATGTGTTCCAGGGACTAGGGAGTACATACTTTTATGAATGACAAAGATGAAGAAAAGAACCTGTTTTTAATCCATTAATGATGAACAGCTGTTAAAAGCAATCCAGAAATCTTATCCTAATCTATATAATTAGCTCTGTATTCTACTCTCTCATCTCTATGTGGTCCACTGGACTCATAAACCTTATGAAGTTTATTCTTAATAAACAGATATTCATAAACATATATATTTTCAATTAAAATCCCTAATATACAGCATACATAGCTAATGCTTCTGGCTGCAATTCTAGACTACACTACTCAGTCTCTGGTTTACAACACCCCTTGGAAAAATAAAAATTTATTTCCCTCAAGTACAGTTCTGTAGTGGCTAACCAGAAAAAGAAAGCAGGAAAAATAGCTATTGGGCCATCTTCCTCTGACTTCCACTCTAGCGTCTCCTACTTTTTATCCCACGGTTCATCGACACAGAACATTGATAAAAGTTCTCTCAATTGAGGAAACCAGTATCATTCACAGGGGGGTAACATTGTGCCACTCTGTTGAATAGCAGATGTCCAAAGAACTACATTGAAATAATGCACATGGGATGACAAAATAAAGAAAAAAAATAGTCAAATTCTGGATTTTTATAAAAGTCCAATCCTATGCATCACTGTTATTAATTCTTCTGGAAACTCCAGAGCTTTTTTAGCCTTTCTCCCGGAAATAGAAAGCCTCTACTCCCACAAAACTGAGGGAGTGAGGGGAGGGAGTACTTCAAATGACAACAGGAACCATCTGCCTATTTTCCAAAGTGCTCATACAATTTCTGTTGATGCTGGTGGCTGTATGTGGTGGCCTATTGATAACCCAAGGCCCACAGAAAATTTCATTTGGTCAACAGTGCCCTGTGGAGCACCTACTAAATGTCAGACAGTGTGTAAGGCAAAAAATGTTTTAAATAAAAACAAAAACTTGAGGAGTGTAACCATGGTCAGAGGTAGGGGAACGATAAGTAAATTAAACATATGGTCAATGAAATATTGTATACAAAGGATAAACGGAATAAAGATTAGCCAGAGGGTAATGGGGGAGGAACAGGAAAAACTGCATACAGGAAACTATATTTGACCTGGGTTTTGGAGGGTGATTAAAATTTTCGAGACTGAGAAGGGAGAAAAAGTCAGTTCGGGGAAAATAAGTCAAAACTTCTTGAGGTGCATTTGTTCCCTGGTTATGACACAGTCCTTAGGGGCAGAAGCACTAGCATAAAAGTTGTTAGAATTGGCCGGGTGTGGTGACTCATGCCTGTAATCCCAGCACTTTGGGAGGCTGAGGCAGGCGGATCACAAGGCCATGAGTTCGAGACCAGCCTGGCCAATATGGTGAAACCCCATCTCTACTAAAAATACAAAAATTAGCCGGGCATAGTGGTGGGCGCCTGTAGTCCCAGCTACTCAGGACAATCGCTTGAGAATTGCTTGAACCTAGGAGGCAGAGGTTGCAGTGAGCCGAGATCGTGCCACTGCACTCCAGCCTGAGCAACAAAGCAAGACTCTGTCTCAAAAAAAAAAAAAAAAAAAAAACCTTGTTAGAATTTAGGGAAGTTTTGTGAATGTTATGACACCACCTAATTAGGCATACCAGCTAACACATTATCCTCTAAAATGAACACTCACTCTGGTCTCTGCATGATGAAAGATGCTACCAAAAGGCTCACAAAAGGCATACTAGACATCTCTGCCAAATGTTTCTTAGTTTCTTCCTTCTGATTAACTTCCATCTTCAACTTACCCTGTACCCTGGGAGACTGATGTTCATGGGCGTCAAAAATGGGCTCCCTTGCCCTCAGGCTTCCAATAAAGCTCAGCAATGGGAGGTATCAGTAGGACATTAAGGGGAGGAGAGGAATGAGGTCAGAATGTTTACTGTCCTGATTCCTTCCCTGCCAGGTCCCATTGGTGGGCTCTGTCCCTCTCCCAAAGGCCACAGCTCCTATTAGGCAGCCACTTCTTATACCATAGCCAGTGGTACAGTAGTCTACCTTCTGTTACTAACACCAGAGCACTGCCTCATCTCTTGTCGCCTCCCTTGAGGCTGCCTGTTCTCCCCCAAACATTCCTAAATTATGTTGTTTTGATATATCATCTGTTTCCTATTGAGATCCTGATCAAATCAGGGTTAATCTCAGGAAATGATAACAAAACTTTTTGTTTTTTGGTTTTTTTTAAGAGACGGAGTCTCCCTCTGTTGCTCAGGCTGGAGTGCAGTGGCGCTATCTCCGCTCACTGCAACCTCCGCCTCCCAGGTTCAGGCAATTCTCCTGCCTCAGCCTCCTGAGTAGCTGGGATTACAGGAGCACGCTGCCATGCCTGGCTAATTTTTTGTATTTTAGGAGAGACAGGGTTTCACTGTGTTGCCCAGGCTGGTCTTGAACTCCTGTGCTCAGGCAATCCGCCTGCCTCGGCCTCCCAAAATACTCGGGTTACAGGCGTGAGCCACCGCTCCCAGCCTAACAACGCTTTTTTAAAGCACTACCACTGTGTGATCATTCCTTTCACTCCCATTCCTGAAGTCAATATTGACCTAGAATATAGGTCCCTACAATTCTCCAGCTTTTCACAAACAAGTCATTGACCCAGTCTCTTTCCTGGATACAGCGGGAGTTTTCAATAGATTTTGGTTGTTAAATACGTAATAAATGATAATACAAAGTTTATAAAGTATCATCTTTGTTGGTCAATCGAATGACTTTTATAAATTCTTATAATAAAAAAGGTTTAATTAACACTTCAGTTTCATTTTTAAAACTGAAAGGAAACTGAGTGTGGTGGCTCGAGCCTGTAGTCCCAGCTACTCAGGAGGCTGAAGAGGAGAGGACCGCTTGATCCCAGAAGTCTGAAGCTAGCTTGGGCAACATACTGAGATTCCATCTTTTATAAAAAAGAAAAGAAAGAAGAAGGAAGGAAGGAAGGTAGGTAGGTTGAAGGAAGGGCAGGAGAAAATTCAAGAAAGGAGGAGTAAAAGGGAAAATGTAATCTCAGAATAAAAGTAATAACTAGATGATATTTCAACTCTCATTCTCAGATTAGTTTCTAGCACCTTCTATTTTTTTCTTATTACATTCCTATACCAATTATATACAGAATTTTCAAAACTCTCCTTCAAAGTTCTTTCTAAATGTACATATGTTCTTTGGGGAAAGGGAAGGGTCTCATTATACTCTTCATAATAGTATATGTTTTATTAAAACTATTTCATGGCCGGGTGTGGTGGCTCATGCCTGTAATCCCAGCACTTTGGGAGGCTGAGGAGGGTGGATCACGAGGTCAGGAGATTGCAACCATCCTGGCTAACACAGTGAAACCCCGTCTCTACTAAAAAAATACAAAAAAATTAGCTGGGCGTGGTGGCGGGCGCCTGTAGTCTCAGCTACTCGGGAGGCTGAGGCAGGAGAATGGTGTGAACCCAGGAGGCAGAGCTTGCAGTGAGCGAGATCGAGCCACTGCACTCCAGCCTGGGCGACTGAGCGAGACTCTGTCTCAAAAAAAAAAAAACTATTTCATTATGGGGAAAGCTAGCATTCTGACTCTATAATGATAGTAATACATCCTTGATCCCAGATGTATATTATTTTTGTTTACAATCACTCTGGGAAGGAAAAAAGACTTGTCATTTCATCTTGCTTCCTAGAAATCAAAATAACATTTTAAAAATATGGATGATATTGTGCAGATTAAGAATCTGATCCTAAAGTAACAAACGTGTTATTGATACCAATTTTTACCATCAAGGAAAAAAAAACTCCTACCACAAACATTAAAATAAGCCATAATTCTGTCATCTCCCAATAACCACAAGTGACAGCTCAACGCCAAGACATTAGACTATAAGGAACACTTTGTTTTTGTAAGGAAAATGTGGTAGGCAGAATTTGAAGATGATCCCCAATGATCCACACCCACAATTCCTGCCCCATAAGTGTGGTGGAACCTGTAATTATGAGGAGATACCACTTCCAATTTAGTTACTAACTGGTTAGAGTTAATCAAAGGGAAATCATCTTGGGTGGGCCTGATCTAATTAGGCAAGTGAGTCTTTTAAAGAAGGTGAAGCATGAGACACATTTCTGCTGGACTGCAAGAAGAAAGCAAACAGTTATGTTGTGAACTACTTACAGAGAAGACTATGTTTAAGAGCTGAGTACAATCCCCAGACAATAGCAAGCAAGAAAATGGGGACCTCAGTCATATAAGCACAAGAAACTGAATTCCACCCAGCACAGCAACCATCTTTTAAAATTATGTATTTGGAGATTGTTTCAATTAATAGATGTCTGGCCTTGTCAACCAACTTTGTAAAAAATTACCTTTCTTTGATTTTCAGTTTCTCTGCCAAAAGTTACCTCAAGTTGTGGGGTCGGGAGGTAGGAGACAGAGAATCAATCTGTCTTTCATCATTCACTTAAAACACAGAAGATTCAGCTCTTATATATTTGTAAGATTTTATATTAAGAAAAGATAATTTGGTGTTCAAAAAAGATGACTGAAAACCATTGCCATAGAAAAAATTCCTGCACATGGTAAGATGAAATAAGATGATCCTAAGGTTCTCCTAAGCATCAGCTCTAAAATTATGAAAATTTTATATTGTGATGATTCTAAGAACAATTACAGGTAATCTGGTTGCCAGTAAAATAAAAACATGAGTCATGTTTGAAAGGGCAATGTTGCATATGTGTCTTAATTTCTCCGGTCAACATGAATTTAATTTAGAAAAAAATAATCTACTCCAATGGGGCATTTTCAATAGTTTCAGCAGACTTAGATTTTTAAAATTATTTTTATAGTGTATCTGAATTTGCTATATGAAACAACTCTGATATCTTACTGTCATGCTTACTAAGGCAAACTGAAGAGTCTCCATAAGACTCAGGATACAAATAGATTTTTTGTATTTAAAATCCAAATGAACAATTAACAAACCCCCCTCCCAAATAAACAATTAACAAGCCATATTTTCCTAAATGCACACAAAACAGCATGTGGAGTGAACTTACCTGTCAATGAAATTACCTTTCTAATAAACTTGCATACATTTGCTTCAACATTTTTTTTACAGATTGTTTGCCTTTTAGAAAGCTAGCTGAATGTCATCCATGGAGCATTACATTACTGCATGAAGTATCAGAAATGGAGAATACAAACAGCATTTCTCATACAATTCTGACCAGTTTAATTTGGTCTATTACTTTTAGGACAAAATCAGAGGGAAGTGAAAAGATCCTTAGCAAGTGGGCAAGAGCAGGTATCTAGGAAAGCTGGCTTGCTCTTCTAGACATTTTAATGCATGAATGTACTAGAGAAACATTAGAGGACAAAGTATCTTTGACAAATGTGCAAAATGCACTTAATCCTCTTCTTGAATTGAAGGTCAAAGGAAATAGATAAATGTGATCCATTAGCTGAATACTAATAGAGTTAGGAACTACATTTGTACATTCTGAAAGAACAATTTGAGTATTAGGAATTGAATAAAAATGTCATTAGAGATTTTTGAACCATAATGAGTTGTCTAAGCCACTAGCTTTCCCCTTCCGGCAAAGGCCTAATGTCTGTAAGTAGATTATTAAGGTTCCTGCTATATCAACAAAATGATATCCTAAATGACAGATATTTGAGACTAACTATAAAAATTGTTTCCAGAAAATAGGAAGAAATCCTCCTAGAGTCAATTCAATTTAACAAATAATTTATTGTACCCCTATAGGTAAGTTAACCAGGCTAGCCACTGCAGGAGAAATAAAGAATAAACCTTAAGCTCCTGACAACTGGGAATTTATAATCTAATAATAAAAAATGAGGCAAATACAAAAATAGCTGTATGAGCCAGCCTTGGTGGGTCACACCTATAGTCCCAGCTACTGCGGAGGCTGAAGCGAGAGGATCGCTTGAGCTCAGGAGTTCAAGGCTGCAGTGAGCTAGAATGGTGCCACTGCACTCCAGCCTGGGTGACAGAATGAGACATCTCAAAAAAATAAAAAATAAATAACTGTAATTAAAAGTGTATATTATTAAAACACCATGAAGAGGCTTAGAGCAGTACTTTTTAAACTTTAATGTGTACATGAATTACTGTAAATAGTTTTAAAAACATAGATTTTGATATTAAGGGTCTGAGTGGTCTAGGAGCTGAGATTCTGCATTTCTAATACATTTCAGGTGATGATGCTGATGCTGAATTCTGAGTTTCAAAGCCTTAAGGTAAAATAGATGGAAGACATCAGCCCAAGTAAGAACAGGGAAGAAAAGTATAGTCATTACAAGAAGAGATAACATGGTATTTCAGAGGACTCTTGAATAGGTGGGATTTTTGAGGAAAAGGAAATCAAATGTAAAATAAATCAACCAAAGAAATGTGCTTTGCTTTTTTTTTTAAACTCATGGAGTTTTTTTACTTAAGGTAAATCTTAATAATGATTATTAAGCCTATTGTTTTAAAAGAGCTATCTTAACATTATCTGTACAGACAGAATAGAATTTTATTAATATGCCATTCCTAATAATTTAGGTGGTTTCTAGACTTTGCAAAGTCAAATATCTTCACACAACTACAATTTTTAAATCAGTGGTTCACAGCATGGGCTCAGACAAGAAAGCTCAACAGAAGCTGAAACTTGTAGACCCGATTCTGGATTATATCCCTGATTCTGGATCATGTCTCCCACTCCCCCATTCTTGGACAAGGCTACTCCAAATGTTGGCAGCCACATCCATGAAGAATGGAGGCAGGATATAGAATATAGGAATATAGGGCTTTTTTCCCCCTTAAGCAGCAAAGAACTCTTAATCTCTACATTTTTTCTATTGCTGTGAAACAACTTACTATAAACTTGGAACCTTAGATAATACACATTTTACTATCTCACAGTGTCTGTAAGTCAGAAGTCCAGGCATGGCACAGCTAGGGCTTCCACTCAAAGTCTTACCAGGCTAAAATCAATGCAAGAGCTGGGTGGCATTCTCAGTTGGAATTCAGGGTCCTCACCCAAGCTCATTCAAGTTGTTGGAAGAATTCAATTCCTTGCAGTTCTGGACTGAGGACCTTTTTTCTTGCTGGCAAAAGGCTAGCTCTCAGCTCCTAAATGCCACTCTCATGGTCTAGCCATGTGACCCTCTCATAGTATGTCAGCTTACTACTTGAAAACTACCAGGAGAATCTCTTTCTCCAGTCTGCTAAAATCTGGTCTCATATAATGTAATCATAGGAGTGATATCCCATCACCTTTGCTGTTTTCTATTAATTAGAAGCAATTCACAGGTACTATTTAACTCGGGCAAAGTAAGTAACCAGGAGGCAGGGATCATTGGGTGTCACCTTGGGGTCTGTCTGCCATAGTCAAGACAGTTCTTTCTCAGGAACTGGGACATTTAATTGGAGACTGGTAGAATGAAGAATCAGTTATGTGAAGGTAGTGGGCTGAGGAAGCAACCACTGAGAAAGAAGGCAGGGCAGAGAAAATAGGGAAGGAGGTAGCCCTTAAAATGCCTGCCACCAGTACCAATATCAGATATCTTTTAATTCATCACTGGATGCTAATGGATATGAACAAAATACATCACATAAGTTTTATAAGCCCAACTACCCAAATTTCTCAACCATTTCATCCATACCCAAAGAGGTATGCATTAGTGTGAAAGAAAGACACAGAAAAAATACTGTATATCTTCCTGGAGTGTCAAGTTTATATGTGGTAAAATTAATAAGTAATTTAAATATCCTTATTTTAAAAACAAATATATTTATAGAATGTGTATACAAATGAAGAATACAAAATTTATACTAGTTTTTTAGATAAGACTTGAAGACTCAAAGAAATTTCCAGTTTGAGAGTACATTACACATTTCTCTCACTGTAGTTAGGGAAACTGTGCTAGAAAGGCTTGAGACTATGCTATTTTGAGTCTACTCCGTACTTTATACCTCATTAAGTATTAATGAGGGGAAAAACTCACAGGTGAAGACATAAATTTTTAAACACATTGTATCAAATGTAATGCACATAAGCATTTCACTGTAGTCTCTGAAAGGCAAATTCCAGACTAAATTATTACAAAGGCAGTTTAAATACATATATACATATATGTGCAGTCAGGTATTGATGCCTAGGTTACTGTACTTTACAATTATCCCACCCAATAATTAATTTTCAGTGTGATGATAAAGGCTTTCTGTTTATTTGTTCTGGGTTTTGTTTTTGTTCTTGTCCTTTAAGCTCCAATATGTATCCTATGTTTTGTGGCATAAATTGCTAATGGTACTCCAAAATCCATTCTCTCTTTTTTCCTTATTAACAAAATCTTTGCCTGGACACCCTGCACATTCTAAGCTTCCTTGCAGCTAGATGTGGTCATGTGTCCAACTTCCGGTCAATGTCAACAGTAGAGTCCTTAAATGGAAAGGATGGGCCTCCTCTTTTTTTCTTCTTTTTTCACTGGCTGGAATGCAGAGCGGTCAGGGTGCACTATTCCGGATCATGTGAATGGGGGTAATACCTGAGGGATGGTGAATCAATAAGATAGAAAGATCCCGGGACACCAACACAACGGTACTTATCAGTTCTGGACTGCTTATAGTCTGGTTGTAATGTGGAAGAAATGTAAACTTCTTTTCTATTAAGCCCTCGTAAAGCTAGGTCTTTGTTAGAATAGCTCAACTCATGTCCTAACAAAATTTGACAGCCAGAAGTAGTTGCCACCTAACAGAACCTGTAATATGTGACATTGACTTGGAAGTTGAACGGCAGGTGCTGACAAAACAAACAGTAAGATGAAAAGCTACTGACTCTTTCTAAGCCACACCAAAACACTTAGTATGGATTGACTACTTCTTGCTGTTCTCAACAAAGTCCTTCAAGAGAAATAACCTCAGCCTAAATAAAGCAGTCTCAGGCAGATGTCTAAGTGAATTCAGCTCTACTGAAGAAAGTCCACACCACATACAGCTTAAAATCTAAGTTGACTTTACCGTGGGGCTTTATAGGGTTTAAAAGCCAGGTTCTTCTATATTCCTTACTAACCCAGTTAAAGCAAGAGGTTCAGAAGACACAGCCTAAACTGACATAATCCTGGGACTCTAACAGTTTCTAGCCAGACAATGGGAGCCTGTCCAGAAATCAAAATGGTAAAGGTATTACCTCCTCACCTAAGCATGGAGGTAACTGTCATTGATTAAGACACTGGAGAATTTGCAGAACACAAAGTCCAACAATTTAAATCCAGAATTTTTAGCTGGGGAAAAAAAAAAGACTATCTTTGGCCATGGTTACTTGCATTTGGAGTTGATCTGCACAAATAGGCAGAAAACTCAATGAGTTTTTGAAAGCGTGCAGTAGTTACACACACACACACACAAGCTTGGACTGTAAAAGCCTATGACTGTCCAACTCAAAGACAACCTCTCAGGCCCCCTTACATGTATCAGCAGGAAGTCAGCTTTGAAAGCTATCCAACCCCATGAAAACAGTACACTTTCCAATGTCCACTTTAAATTTGGCCATGGAGAACAACAGACAATAGAGAACCTCCCAAAGGACATAACCAGAACCATGGAGAACAAGTGATTTTCTCCTCCCCAAAGACAGTGGGGCAAGCTTGCCAGGAGGCTAACAAAGATCTTTTTCTACTGCCAGGATAAAAATCATCATGATTCCCACATACAGGATTTGACAGTTGCTAAGGACAAGTAACTGCTAGGTTTCCTATCTTCCCCTTTCCAAATGGAGTGTCTTTATCTTGCTTCTCCTCTGCTGCTATCTTTTGGATGTGTTACCCCACCCCTACTTATACAATGGATACAGTATCCACTGTATATTGGATCCGTATGTGGGCCATTAGTAGATGGCAAACAAATTAGCTTTCATATTGGATGTTCCAACCACAAGAATCCACATCAGAACTTGGAGAGAGAGCTGACTTCCCATCTCCCAAGTACAATAAATTATGAGATGGATGAAACGTGGTGAGGGAGTAGAGATGCTCCATGGATGGAAAAGACAGTGCACATGGCAGTAACTGCTAGATGTCTCCCTAAATGCATATTCTTTTTCCTCCACAGTAATAGGGGTCTTAGCTAGGTATATGGTACCCTCTTTTGCTATAGGTGGTAACATGTGTGACATGAGTTCTGACTAAAAGGCTGCAAGAAAAGTGATGTGTGCTACTTCCAGGTCAGTTCTTTCGAAGAAAAGAGCATGTCCTCTATTGGAATTTGCATGTTTGTCCCCCACAAACTTCTGGTTGAAGTTTGACCCCCAGTGTTGGAGGTGAGGCTTAATAGGAGGTGTTTGGGTCATGGAGGTGGATCCCTCATGAATAGATTAATACCCTCCATGGCGGGGACCGGAGGCAGTGTGAGTGAGTTCTCTATTTGTTTCTGTAAGAGCTGATTGTTAAAAAGAGCTTGGAATCTCCTCCCTTCTTGCTTCCTCTCTCACCATGTAATCTCTGCATAATGCTGCTCCCCTTCACCTTCCATCATAAGTGGAAGCAGTCTGAAGCCCTCGCCAGAAGCAATGCTTCTTACAGCACGCAGAACCATGACCAAATAAATCTCTTTTCTTCATACATTACTCATCTTCAGGTATTTGTTTATAGCAACAAAAATGGACGAAGACATTCTCCCTGTTCCTCTTCCTGCTAGGCTGTACACATGGCAGTCTCCATCCATACACATTATATCAATATCCTAGAGACAGCAAAGCCACAAGATAGAAGGAGCCTTAGTCCCTAGCACTGCAGATTCCCTACTAGCCCTGGACTACAATAATAATTTCTCTTATTTACACATCTGTTGTTTTGGATCTCAGAACAGCTAAGTCTATAATCTAACTTACACATGCTTATAAAACTATGACAAGAAACTTTTACATTTGTTCTAAAGATATATCTCTAGAATGGCTTTAAAATCCTATTCCAACTAAACTTCTGGTTAATTTAGATTGTGATTCACTACACAAAAATCAGTGTTTTGTAAAACCATTTACTACCAGATACAGTGCTAAATTACTCCTTATTTTAAAACATAGGAAATCTCTAAAAATACTGAAACCTCACTGAAAGAAATGCATTCTCTAATAGAAATTTGTAAACACAGGTAAAAATGCCTTGAATTCTAATATTTGGGAATTGTCCAATTTTAATGTAACACTTCTTAATATGTAAATTTTGTATTAGTACATATGTGTTTTAGAGTTTGTTAGAACTGAAACTTTTCATCAGTTAATTTTCCACTATTTAAAAAAAAACTTTAAATGTAAATGTCTGTCATACAGAGTACTATTTACTCAATACAGGTATTTGGTTACTTAATATTTATTCAGTAAATACACACACACACACACACACACACACACACACATATATATACATACATGCTGATGTCTCCTGAAAGCCTAAGAACAAAGAAAAATAGTTAATAAAATAATATTGTATATGTCCTTGATGTTTCACAGTTCACATATGCTTTTATGTACCTCTAATATACAAACACTTGCTTTGTCCATTTAAGAGTCTGAAATCAATAAAGGGCACTATGGAATCATCCATAACACAAATTAGTTCAAAGGAACAACATGTGGTATAAACTGAGAAATAATGTGCACCATGGTGAACTTGCCAGATGCCCTAATTGGCAATTAAAATACAGGCTCCCATGCATCTACTTTCAATGGAGTCTGCTTGCCACTGCCACCAGTCCATAATACCCAAAAACCAAATCAAATTTGTGAGCAATTTAAACCATAAAAGAACTTTGGAAGATAAGACACATTTACTGTAATCAGATATCTTTTCCATTAAGCTCCAAGCCATGCCAAGATTTTGGGACCAACTGAGAGAATGACCACCTTCTTCTAGGAGCAGTACAATATATCCCTATCCATTACTCTTTTGGAGTGCAGGGCATTTTTTTTCTGAGGTATCTATTGTTATGAAGATGGATATCTTTTAAAATGTTAATTCACAGTAGTTTCAATAATTTAATTCAGGTTCCATTAATGACTACATATTTTGAAGATTTTTATATAGTGTCAACCCAACAGCCTATCCCTCTGCTCCAGATCTGCTGGGATGTCAAGCAATGTGGGATGTGAGATGTTCACATCTTCCTCTTCTTCCCATACTACCCCACACACTATACACTTCCCCTTCATTCTGTACATTTGTCTGTCTCCCACACACACTTTCAACCAAATTGTGTTTTAGGGACACTACTTGCATCTCGGATTCATCTTTGTATCTCTTCTCCCATACACCTAACCTCCTATATATAGCACTATGCTTCCCATCTGGCAGGTTCTTAGGAAAATGAGAGAAGTAAGACTATGGAAACTATTCAAAATGGCAACAACAACAACAAAAAAACACCTAGGTTTTTTCTCACTTGTGCAATCCACACACTGTAAAACCTTTACAAAGTATGAGTATTCAGATCATTCCCATTATATTTTCATAGAAGTGAATGATTTAAATAAGAATTTTTAATGGAAGGAGAAAATTCTGGTTTAAAAAGACAATAGCACTCAATTTATGCTAATAAGAGGTGAATGATTCAAGTTTACGAGGAAAAGTAGAGACAAACAGGATTACTGGATGTTAGATTTTATTTCCTTGAAGGTAGTCTTTATTTAGGAGACTAAAGTTTATTTAAAAAAAGAAAAAAAATTAAAAACAATGAAAACCTAAGATCTAAACCTTGCTCCACCACAACATTGTGGGATAAACTTCATTTATGTTATACCAAACTATATTAAAAAGAGTATTCTATATAAAGTCATATATACACTGTAATGTATAACCTACAAAAGATATTCAACAAAAACTACTTGACTGCTTTAAAGAAGGAAAAAAATATATATATATTTGTCAGAATTGAAAGAGATGATTAATAGCACTATTGGAAAAAAACAACAATATATGTCATTCAACAAGTGCCTACCATATATGCCAGTCATTTTATATGCATTATTTTTATTCGGTACAATAATCCTAAGAAGTAGGTATTAATTTTACAAGTTTACATGTGACAAAAGTAAAACACAGACAATTAAGTGCCAGAGAGAGCCAGAATTCAAGCCAATGCATGTCTTATTCCAAACCCTGTGAGTATTCTCTAGGTCACACTTCCTGCCTAGCCACAGCCCTCACAATAGTGGTAACAGTATGATTATTATACTTGAGTAATTATGATTAAAATAATTGAGTGTAATTATTATACTGAAGTCAGGATAGAAGGAGCCATAGCTAGAGTCTCAGTGTAACACATACTGATTCCATCACTGAAACACAACATAAATCTGGAAAGACGAGTATCCTATGCTGTGCAAATCTATTTGGTTCCTGAGCTTAGACAGAGTTTCAATAAAAAGCTCTAATAGCAAGAAATTCCAAATCCATTTGGTTCTTAAGTTTCAGGTAGCAAATAGCAAGTTTGGATACTGAAGGATTCAATAAAAAAATTTTTTTTCACTTCCTGAGTTCAGATAGCTACAGTTCAGTTGACAAGCGATACTGTCTATCTAAATGGGTTTTATAGTGTGCTCCCTATGCATCCTGAACTAAATTTAGTGGTGTATACAGAGGAGGTTTAAGACATTTGGTTCATAGCTGGGCATGGTGGCTCACGTCTGTAATACCAGAACTTTGGGAGGCCAGGATGGAAGAATCGCCTCAGCCCAGGAGTTTGAGACCAACCTGGGCAACATAGGAAGACCCTGTCTCAAATATAAAAAATAAAAATATAAAAAAGAATTTGGTTCCAAAGAGTTATAATCTACTTGGAGAAACAACTCTATCACACCTATGTATATGTAATCACATATATTAAATCTACAATAGTGTATGAAGTAAAAGCTAAATCAAATGCTAAAGACTGCAATTTTTGTTGTTGTTGTTGTTGTTGTTGAGATGGAGTCTTGCTCTGTCACCCAGGCTGGAGTGCAGTGGCACAATCTCGGCTCACTGCAACCTCTGCCTCCCAGGTTCAAGCAGTTTTCTGCCCCAGCCTCCTGAGTAGCTGGGATTACAGGCACCCGCCATTACACCCGGCTAATTTTTTGTATTTTTAGTAGAGACGGGGTTTCACCATCTTGGCCAAGCTGGTCTTGAACTCCTGACCTCATGATCCACCCACCTCGGCCTCCCAAAGTGCTGGGATTACAGGAGTGAGCCACCGCACCCAGCCTTAAACTGCAATTTTTTAAAAGAAGCGATTGATAAAGATGGAAATAATCACAAAAGCACAAGTCAGGGGATAAGACACAGTAAATGTGGAAGGAAAAATCAGCAGGACCTGGGGATTAAAAGGATATTTCCAGCGAAGAGAGAGCAACATTAGTTACAGCTAATTAACAGAGCTTAGAAAAAGTGCTGCCTGGCTTTTCATGAAAGAGTGACAAGAAGAGTGTGACATGAAGAATGAAAGAAAGAGTGACAAGAAGATTGTGACATAAATATATGTCTGGCTCTTCACACCACCTGCAGCCACAGCATGCCTCAACCATCATTCTCCCAACCCCTGTGTGTATAACCACCAGCCAGTCCTACCAAGCTGCAGTGATGTGTGTGGTGCTTTTTGCTGCACATAAGGGAGATTACTCTGTTTGCTCAGCACTTCCTTGAAGGAGCTTTCACAAGAACATTTTCTTTTATAATCCAGTGGTCATTCCTTTGTTTCTTTGTGGCAAACCCAGCTCTTGTATACCCTTTGTCAACCACTTATGTTTGCCAGAAAGTGAAATAAATGGCAGTAAAATAAATGCAAAGGCCAAAGTGAAGTGCATGCAAGTTAGAAAAACTTATTCAGTTCAGGACAAGGAGGTAGTTGGTGCTCTTGTTGGTTGAGAGCATTTGCAGCACTGTGCACTCATATGTTCAAGGGCTGAGAGAATTCAGCACCATGTGTTACACTGGCTGTCACTGGTAAGACAATAAAATAAAATTCAGATTGTGGGAAAATATGTACTATTAATGAGCCATACTAGATGTTTACATAAAACAAGGATCAACATTTTAAAAGAAATTTTAAAAGAAAAAGACAATTACAAATTTTTATTGTCTTTTTAAAAGAAAAAGACAATAAAATAAAAAGATAAAATAAAATAAAAAGGTAATAAAATAAAATAAAATAAAGACAATAAAATAAAATTCAGATTGTGGGAAAATATATACTATAAATGAGCCATACTAGATGTTTACATAAAACAAAGATCCACATTTTAAAAGAAAATGTTTCTGAAATAAATAGCATTCTAAGGAAATTGCTGTGTAGGGAACCCAGTTTTTGGTCTTCTGAAGATCCTTCAGCCCTACCTGCATCACCTCCTAACCTTGTCAGCTGTCTCAGCCTCACCTGGAGGGAGGGCTGAGCTCCTGGCACTGTGCAAGACCTGCAGCAGTATGGCACCAGACCTGGTCTGACTAGACTCACAAAAGCCCTTGCACTTCCCACCATTTCTAGACACAAATGAAGGCTACTCCATGGGGTTGCAGGATCTGGCTTCCCAGTAGCTTCTGGAATGAGTAGCAGAACCCAGCAGGGCAGGAGGCAAATGCTAACCAATGGAAGGCAAGAGATAAGAAAAAGGCACAGATAAATTATTTCCCTTTCCTCCCTCCAATGGACTAATCCCAAATGAGTGTTTCCATATGGGTTGTCCAGAGACACCCCTGGTGACTTGGCTGTGTTCGCAACTCCATTATGTGTCACCTTGTATTTGCCATTCCGTCTTCTCTGCCTTGCTTCATTTTTCCCTCACTTCTGTTACACTGTTATTTCCCCACTTGGTAGAGCACAAGCTTCTAAGCACTGTTGTCTAGGAAACCCAGCCTAAGATAGGCAGTATTAAACTAACTGAGGCAATTTTTTAATGCTTTCCCAAAAGTATTAAGAGAAAAAGAATAAATTTTTAACTATTTCTGTGCTTGCAGTGGAGTGAGGGGAAAGGGAACTAATACAGGTTGGACATTTACAATGTGCCTGGCACTGAGGGTAATAACATGACATGAAATAACATGAAAATCACAACTGGGTTTTCATGTAATTTCATGTAATGTCATTTAACCCTCACAATAAACCATCCAATTTTATTGATGAAGAACAGGGAAATATAAATAGAAGTAGGTGGGCTTTTAACTTGGAACGCTGAGCTCAGCATAGCAATACAAGCATTGCAGCTTGGATTCAGTGTTATAGTCAGCCAGATCAGGTCAGGCATATTCCGGAACTCAAGTATCTATACTACTAAACCAATCTGCAGGAAATCCATTAGTCCTCCTCATTTTGAGTGCTTGGTTTCATCTCTTTTTCATTCCTCCATTCAGATGCTAATCAAAGCTCTGCAGCAGCCAGGCAGCGCTTTTTGTAAGCCAATTCTTCTGAAAGTCTTGCAGAGCATGCAATACATAGGTCATCTTCACATCAAATGCTGCAGTCTTTGTCTATTTACCGTTTTGAAGCAGAAAACCTGTTGAATTTCACCTAATTTAAACTTCATTTTCATTAACCAAATCTTTAAAGAAACTGCATGTGGCTCTATCCAAGCAATCCCTCTTACTGCTTTCGGCAAACTTCTTTATAAATAATTAGACATAAATAAAACATTGGCTTGCATTTTTGTTAATTTTGCTGTAGATTTACAGAATAATCACAAACACTGACATAGCACATGCTATGTACCAGGCACTGATTTACATAGTTTACATTAGTTCCAATCTTAAGACTGGAACTAATTAGTTACAATCTCAAGACTTGAAAAGATCTTAAAGATCTTGGAATACAACCCCAGTGACTGCTTAAATCCCCTCCATGATAATGTCACAAGAATATATTTCACTGAGTAGAAGAGCTCCCGCACTGGAGTCAGAAAACCCAGATCTACCACTTTTTGTCAGGTGATTGTGTAATATTGGCATGGCAATTTCAGGTGTCATTGCCTTTGATTCTCACAGCGACCTTATATATAGTTACAGCTCTGAAATCTTCATCTCCATCCCAATCTCTTTTCTAAAGAAGGGATGGGGGGCGGGGGAGTTCCTGAAACTCCCATATATATCGAAGGACAACTAAACTGTCTTCACACATCTCTGCTCTTCCCACACCAATCCCTAGCTCCGTTAACGAGAAATGCCAGTCTTCCTAGCCTTCTTCTCTCTTACCTATCTCACACCTAATCCATTATGAAGATCTCACTGTGTCTGTGTAAAATCTCTCAAACCATCTTCCCCATCCCAACTATTAGCTCAGTTCAAAGCCATGTCTCACCTAGACAATAGCAATAATCTTCTCATTGTTCTCACTACCTCCGCTCAGCCCATTTCCCTGTCCACTACCATACATATATTTTAAACTGTTTTCCATAAACCTGCTAGAGCAACCTTTTAAAAACATCAAATTTAGTAAAAATTCTAATTTTCCTATTTAAATCTCTTAGTAGTTCCCCATTACCTTTAAAGCTAGGCTGACTCATTTCTGCCTTCAAACACTTCAAGCTCTTTCTCTTTCCATTGCTCTAGAACCGTTCTATCCTCTGCCTGAAATGCCCATCCCCACCCCGCTCATCCCACCCATCCCCTTCTTCACCGCATTACTTCCGTTAGGAGGCCAATCCTCATCTCCTAAGGTTAAAGCTTATTCCGCCATGTTTCCATACCGCCATATTTCCATAGCATTTTCATTTATCTGTCTAGCTGTGTATTTTCTGTGTTCTACGACCATAACCTATGTCCTCAGTTATAAAAACCACCCACTTTCAGCCGGGCGCAGTGGCTGACGCCTGTAATCCCAGCACTTTGGGAGGCTGAAGCGGGCGGGTCTCCTGAGGTCAGGAGTTGGAGACTAGCCTGGCCAACATGAGGAAACCCGATCTCTACTAAAAATATAAAAACTAGACAGGCGTGGTTGCGGGCGCCTGTAGTCCCAGCTACTCGGGAGGCTGAGGCAGGATAATTGCTTGAAACCGGGAGGTGGAGGTTGCAGTGATCCAAGATGGCACCACACTGCACTCCAGCCTGAGTGACGAGAGCGAGACTCCGTCTCAAAAAAAAAAAAAAAAGAAGAAAAATCACCCACTTTCTTTTTCTTCCTTCCCCCCGCCTCTCCTTTTCATTCCTTCCCTCTCTAAACACCCCACTCCAGCAATACATGCTTATCTAATTATGCTCTTAAAAAATTCCAGAGGCTAATCTTGAAACAAACCAGGCACAGGGCCCCTGTGGAATCCTCCCGCTTAGGGGGAGTCACGAACAATTAGTCCACCATCATCGGGACAAAGTCAACATAAGGCCAACCTGACCTCCGGACCAGTGATTACCTAAGATAGCCATCAGAAGAAGGCACAGAGACCCCCGACCCTGTACCACACCCACATATATCCCATACCAAGTTGCCCTTTAAAAATCCTATGGTAAATTTTAAAATGTAAGATTGTACTTTAAAATGCTTTTTGGTTTGCTGGCTCTCTGATTAAAACCTGCTTTTCTTCCCAACCCTCACCTCTAGTGTTTGGTTTTTAAGCAGTGAGCAGTCAAATCTGGATTCAGTTACACCATGAGATCCCTAAGGTCCCCAAGGGTTTTCATCTTTTATCTTCAGTACAAAGCAACAGCCAAAACTTAATAAATGTGGAAGTAAATGAATGAACAATTCAACAATTGATCTTACTAAACAAAACGTTATATTTTTACGTCCCTAAGCAGGAAGCATAATGTTTTCCTCAGATAATGAATTAAAATGGTTAAGAAATAGAGTAATTATATGGGTACACACGTATATATACTTGTGCACTAAATTATTATATAATAGAAATTGAGGGGGCCTGAAAGAATACTTACTATAACTCCCTCATTTTATAGAGAAGAAAAGTCAAGCCAGGAGAGACGAAGTAATTTGCTCAAGTTCCCAAAACTGGGGAAGACATATGTAATGTCTTTGGGTAGACATAGAAATATGTAAATATTTGCAGCATTATTCAAAAATAACCAAAAACTAGGCACAATGCAAATATTTATCAATTGGTGAATGAATGAAGTGCAGTATAACCATACAATCCAACACTGCTCTGCAATAAAAAGGAATAAACTACTGACACATGCAACAACATGAATAAACCTCAAAAACATAATGCTAAGTGAAATACACCAAACTCAAAAGACTAAATAAATAGTGTATGATTTTATTTATTTAAAAAATTTCTAGAAAAGGCAAAATTACATAGATAGAAAACAGGATCTGTAGTTGCCTGAGACCGACTATTTATTAGTAAATACAACAGAACTTCTTGAGAAGTGTTTTAAAACTGGATTGTGATGATGGTCACACAACTGCATCAATGTACTAAATTACTGAACTATATACTTGCATTGCGTGAATTTTATGGTCTATAAATTATACCCCAATAAAACTGCTAAAATACTTGTTTTGGTTCTTTATAATGCATAGCATAATGTTTGTGTTCAATACTTTTTTTATTTGAAGAACTACAATTGATGGGAAATCATACTAAATTATCATTTTAAATTATAATGTCTACAGCAGTGTTTTTCAAAATATAGTGAAAGACATATCAGGATAATATTGAGAGCTAGGTAAAACTACACTCTCACTTCCACCTTCATTCTTAGCCCCCATCCAAACCACCCCCCATAGAGCTGATTCACCTTAACCAACTCTACTTTTTTCCACAGTACTTACCACCCTCTAATATATTATGTAATTAACTTATTTAATATGTGATTGCCCTTTTCTCAGCAGCGACTCCCAAGGCTCCAAGACAGTAGTACTGACATATTCCTATGACCCAGAACAGTTCCTGGCACATACTGTAGGTACTCGAGCATTTGCTGAATGAGTGAAATTCAGGTTCCTGAGCCTCACTGAAGAAAGCCAAACAGACTGTTGGAGTAGTAGGGCCCTGGGATCTACATCTTCACCAATTCCCCCAAATAATAACACTAACGTTTGGATCCACTGGCCTACAAAGAGTCTAGCTCTTCACACATGGTCATAGCAACTCAAGTGGTGGCAAAAATAATCTAATGACAGGCACTATCCAGAAACATGTAAATAGCTGAATGCAGAGCTTACAGACTTAACACAATGGTAGATTGTCTTCCTCAGATTTTGAGTATGACTTACAAAGTTTTGCCTCAACCACAGCCAGCCACACAAATCTGACACAATATTCTTAGCCAGACTTTTAAATTGTATGCCCAGGGGCTCTTCTATAACCACAAGTAAAATTGACATCCAAAAATGATTGTTCTAACTGTAATTCTGTCTGCAAACTCAAAGTAATTGACACATTCTTATTATCTATGGTACAACAATGTTGTATACACTATGCTAAATATGTACTTGAGTGTTCTAGGAAATTTACACTCTACATTTTAAAAACCATCATAGGGAGAAAGGCCATTGAATCTTGGTTTCAAGTGGCCATCTTTCGTACTGAATGATACTTCATGAAGAAGTTCTTTTACATGAACTCATGCACAAAGATATAAACACACAAAAAATAGGCTGGACATGGTGGTTCATGCCTGTAATCCCAGCACTTTGGGAGGCTGAGGCAAGAGGATCACTTGAGCTCAGGAGTTTGAGACCAGCCTGGGCAACACGGCAAGATCTCTTCTGTACTAAAAATTTTAAAAATTAAACAGGCATAGTGGCATGCGCCTGTAGTCCCAGCTACTCAGGAGGGTGAGGCGGGAGAATTGTTTTAGGCTAGGAGATCAAAAAGGAGATCAATAGAAGGTAGTTGAAGAGCCCAAGTGAGAGGATTACGGAAGTAATCCTTGGAGTAAGAGGGTTACAGAAAGAGAGGGAACCACAACTTCAAAGGCCCTATAATGTGAATTTGGTTTTGAAAATATGTAATTCTGCTATAGAAGATGAATAAGTATATAGTTTACAAGACCTAGGTAACACTTTACCATAGAAAAGTAATCAGTAAATAAGTAGCTTGTAAGACAGGCAGAATTCATAAGATGCATTGAGTATAAAGGGAAATTCAGTCAGCCCTCTATATCCCCAGGTTCCACATCTGTGGATTCAACCAACCAAGGATCAAAAATACTCAAAAAAATTAAAAATAACACAATAACAAAACAATAAAAATACAAATTTTAAAAATACAGTATAATGTCTGAGAGCGGTGACTCATGCCTGTACTCCCCACACTTTGGGAGGCTGAGGCAGGAGAATCACTTGAGCACAAGAGTTCAAGACCAGCCTAGGCAACACAGAGAAACCCCATCTCTACAAAAAAATACAAAGTGGACATGGTGGCATGCACCTGTAGTCCCAGCTACTCTGGAGGCTGAGGCTGCAGCATCACTTGAATCAAGGATGTCGAGGCTACAGTGAGCCAAGATCACAGCAAGATTCCATCAAAACAAAATATAGTATAACAATTATTTACATAGCATTTATATTGTATTTTGTATTATAAGTAACCTAGAGATGATTTAAAGTATATGTGAGGATGTGTGAGTATATATGCAAATATTATGCCATTTTATGTAAGGGACTTGAGCATCCACAGATTTTGGTACCCACAGGGGGCAATAAGGTGGGGCTGGAACCAATTCCTCAGAGATACCTTGGGACATTTGTAGTTAATAAGTCTAGTATCTATCCCTAAATAGAGACAGAATGGAAGGACCAAGAGAAATCTACATTGATGAGGCACTAAATATGCAAAAAGCACCTAATATTCATGAAGTTGTAAATATAATGAGGTATCTGATGCATTTAACATTCATAATACATTATATAAACATGAGACATATGAGGCACTCTGTATGCACAAGGTCTTAATTTGGTTATCCCACATCTTCTCTCCCCAAGTAACAAATAAAACCCAAAGCTGCTCAGCAGGCTAACTGGCAAGCTACAGCTGAGGCCAGGCATACTTGCCCCTGTGTCTCTCTGATAGGCCCCTAGGCATCTTCCATGTGATTGGGCCTCTCACTCACCTCAATTCGGATCCTCTCTGCTGATAATTGGCCCTGCTGAAAAGATGGATTTCACACTTCTGACAACCAGTAGCAGAAAGCATTTATTTACTAGAAGTTGAAGGAATTAAAATATATTTTTATGTGACTCCACCCCAATTAATTTATTTTATATCTTACTGAAATTAAAGGGAAAGAAGGGGGATAAATTGCCACCATTTATCATTTATATATTTATTCCATTTACCACATGTACCTCATGTGCATAACATCGACACAAAGCTCTTTGCTAATAAGTGAAAACACTAATACAGAAACAAAGCCAAGAGAATGCTACACAAAAAATTCTTCCTGGTTTAGTGAAAATCCCTAGTCCTAAGGCTTTAAAGCTATTTTCCACTGTTTACAATTTTCTTTACTTATGGTTGAAAGTTATTAATGCTCAGCCTCTACTTTAGGTGATGAGAAGGAGAGCTGAGAGTCCAAGATCTTTTAAATACCAGAAGGGGAGAGTCTTTTTTTTTCCTTCAACTTCTATTTTACATTCCGGGGTACATGTGCAGGATGTGCTGGATTATTACAAGGTAAACATGTGCCATGGTGGTTTGCTGCACAGATCAACCCATCACCTAGGTATTAAGCCCAGCATCCATTAGCTATTCTTCCTGATGCTCTACCTCCCCTCACCCCAACCCCCGACAGGCCCCAGTGTGTGTTGTTCCCCTCCATGTATCCATTTGTTCTCGTCATTCAACTCTCACTTATGAGTGAGAACATAAGGTGTTCGGTTTTCTGTTCCTGCATTACTTTGCTGAGGATAACGGCTTCCAGCTTAATGACAGACTGGATAAAGAAAATGTGGTACACATACACCATAGAATACTATGCAGCCATAAAAAGAAAGGGAAGGGTCTTTAACTGCTGTTACTTGCTTGCTAATTCCAGTAATGTGCTGATAGAGTCAAGAACTATCACTAGGTCCAGAAACAGAGAAAGGCTGATTTAGGCTGAAGTTCTAGAACGTGACTATCTTATTTCTAACCAAAACAAAAAAGAGACATGTACTGCCAAGATGTGTAGTTCTGATAATGCATCAGAAATGAGGACAAAAAAAACCTAAAGCAGAAAATGACCAATTACACCAAAGGAGAAAACCATCTTCTGCTCAGGTTTCACAAAGGTTCCTAGAGACAAGTGATTTTTATATAATTATACTGATGGAAGCCAAACTAGAAGATTAATTTAATCCAAGAGAATAAATATTGATTGAGCATCCACTCATTGAAAAACCCCACGCTTGAAACTTGTAAGACACAAATGTAAATAAGCTAAGAGTTTACCCTCACAGAGTCTGCATTTCAGAGAATACAGACGTGTTCCTTTAAAAATGCAAGATAAAATAAGTACCACAAAAGAGAATCATAAGTGCTCTAGGAACCAAAAGGAAATGAGGTAAAGGCCAGACAGTATATAGTAAGCAAGGAAAAACAGACATTCATAAGGAATAGTAACAGTAGAAAACTTCAGTTTTCAAAAAAGGTTAGAGAAGGATACAGGAAAAAGAACTTGTTTCCGGGTCAAAAGCAACAAAAATAATGACTGGGAAAATGGAGCACTAAGGAAACAAAATTCTCAAAGTAAATTCTTTACCCAATTGTCTTGTCTTTTAAAAAGACAATATTTGGGGAAAAAACAAAAAACATTTCTAGGCTGAAAAATGCTTAAATGAAATTTTAGTATGCCAAAGATTAAAGGGTGTTCACAATAAAATGTTATCAACAACAGTAAAGGCCAAGTTCCCATGATTCTACAGATACTTACTGAGGCAAAATCACAGTGTGGCCAGAAAGAACTTGAAAGTGCATGGGAGGAACGCTTGGCTAAGTACCAAAAACTGAATCAAAACCAGTGCCCAGAACATCTATCGAAGGCATGTCTTCATGAGAAGTGTTTAACGTTGCCTCCGCTTAAATTCTTCTCCAATCTTTTCAAGAAAAAGTATTTTGCTAGACATTTGCCTTTTAGAAATGGGATTTCAGGATTAGTAATGAATGCACTTAACAACTATATGTAATATTTTTTAAAAAAGGAGAACTGTAGAAGTACATGAAAACCACAGCTTATCCAAAACTTCATTTGAACCATTGATTCAATATAATTCCTTACCAAACTAGTTACAAGTTGCAAGTATGCAGAGAAATAGACTAAATTAGACTGCATTCATGCATTCTTCCTACTCCTACCAGACAGGAAAATTAAATATATTGATAAAACAAAAACAAAATCAAACAAAACTGTGGCCTATCAAAACTGTATATTTGGACATTCTGGGTAATTGGCAAAGGGATAATCTGGCTCTAAGATAAAAAGGGTGACCGTGCCTCTTAGGAAATTTTATACAATTAGGAAGAGACACCAAAAAATTTATTTTATATTACATAAAAGGATATCTTCTAAACAGATAACAGAATAGTGAAAATCTTTCTGAGCCACCACCACCACAACTTGGGTAGAACAGGAGTTGGATCAATGTATTTCTAGAAAGAAAGGCAAGGAGAAAGCCATAATGGTAGTTTAAAAGTTTGTTAGGTTTAGAAACATTTTTTAAGATGTCCTCTAAAGGGTTCTAAAGTATTTCTACAATAAATAGTACACTAGCCTTGGTGGCTTATGCCTATAATTCCAACTACTCAGGAGGCCGAGGTGGGAGGATTGCTTGAGGACAGGAGTATGAGACCAGCCTAGGCAGGCAACATAGCAAGACACCTGTATTATACATACCTATACAAATAAATAAATAATTTTTAAATAATAAAATAAGAGGATCCCCTTTCTCCTCTACTTAGAATTTAATTTTACCCAGTAACATACATTATATCAAACTTGTCCAACCTGCAGCCTGTAGGCCGCATGCGGCCCAGGATGACTTTGCATGTGGCCCAACACAATTTCATAAACTTTCTTAAAACATTATTAGTTTTTCTGGCAATTTTTGTTTTAGCTCATCAACTATCATTAGTGTTAGCGTATTTTATGTGTGGCCCAAGACAATTCTTCTTCTTCCAATGTGACCCAGGGAAGCCAAAAGACTGGACACCCTTGCATTATATTTAGTTAAAAAAAATTACCTGTATATAACTAAAAACTGTAAAATATGTCATAACACATTGCAAGAGAAGAAGTTACTACCATCATATGATTGTTGTGCTGGTTCATGAGGCAGTGTTTGGCATCTGCTTGTGAGAACTGGCACCACATGTACTCATAATTCAAGAATGTGTGTCATCCCCACTTAAAAGTCAAGAGCTCAGTAATGAACCTTTCCCACTTTGAGACAAAAATACACATCAAAAACCTTTAAACACCCCTTGACAAAAAAAACCTAACAGTCATTCATTTACCCATTTGTTCATTCATCAAACCCTTGAACACCTGGGGGATCTATGCAAAACACTAGGCTAGGCAATGAGAATACCAAGATATACAATACACAGTACATGCCCTTATGGAACTCACAGTCTACAGTTTGTAAGACAAAGCATGTTTACTGTCTAAAAATGCCAAAATCTAATCAGCATACTAAGTTTTTAATTAGAAAAAATTTAATCATTTCTGATGATACATTTGTATATACATGTGAGTGTGATACATACACACCTACATATTTAAAAATGCACACACACTTTTTCAGTGCTTCAATTTTAGATAACTTAATATGGTTTGATATGGAAAGAGCATGAGTCTAGGAGTCAAGACTTATGTTCTAGTGAATCTCAGCTGTTTATTAGCTACATGACCTAGGGCAGGTTACTTAACTTTCATTAGCCTGTTTCCCAGTACATGAAATGAAAGTAATAATACCTGTTTTACCTACCTTACAGGATTTTTATGAAGATAAAATGGCAATAGATGTAATAGTGACTATTAAACTGTAGAACTCTACACAAACATGTTATTGTAATCTAAAACATGAGAACTCATTATTTTAACTTTCAAAGCTATTAAATAGCTAGAATACTTTCATGTAAGTTTTTAAGTGAAACAATCTCAGCTTAGTAGCAAAGTCTTACTTCTTTATGTTGAAGACTTAATGAAAATTAAGTTAATGTTGAAATTAATGTTGAGTTAATATGAATGAGAACTGAATTAAATGTTAAAGAACTGCCACCTGTCAAAAGTTTCTCAAAGGACCAAATGCATCTTAATCACCTGGGAGCTTGTTAATCACATAGACTGGTAATTCCGAATTTCTAGTGGGTTTAGGAATCCACATATTTATCAAGCACCCAGGAGATTCTTTTTTATTTTTATTCATTCATTTTATAGACAGGGTCTCACTATGTTGCCCAGGCTAGAGTGCAGTGGCTATCCACAGACACAATCATGCTACTCTACTATCTCCAAGTGCACTGCTGCCTCCCAGACTCAAGCAATGGTCCTGACTCAGCCTCCCAAGTAGCTGAGGTATGAGGCATGCGTTGCCATGCCTAGGTCCAGGAGATTCTTAGACACACTAAAATGTAGGAGCCACTGACATATGGTGAAAGACTACCGTTTCCAACTGACCTTATTAACAAATAAGATGAGAAAATAATGGTAACTTGATTAGAAATAAAAATAATGTGGAATAATTACTGCATTTTCCAGCTCCTCTCAAAATATTTTTTAATAAGAAAGGGTAACATATTTGGGGTATTCATTTCACTACTGTAAGTAGTGCTTAAGATAATCTGAGTTGTTACTCTTTTTCATAACTAAAAAACACAGCCACAAGCAGTTGAGAAATATACAGTAAGAATTTGGGGACATTAAATATAAAAATCCTCTTTTCCCTTCAGATAATGCTATTTAGCATAAATGCCACCTACTTGCAATGTAATACTACCATCCTGTTTCATTATATAGGTAGCAATGTAAAAACACGTAATCATAATCAATGCAAATATGCTTTCTACAACTTAATAGTAAATGAGACTTCTAACATGTTCCAAAACAGAATTTTATATAAATACTATATCAAGAAAATAATGGAATTTTAAGAGTTCTTTGTCTTGGCAAATTAAATATAAAATTAGTGATACCTTCATACTATTTCAGCAGTATCAATAATATTCCAAATAGTATACATTCCTTGCTGAACTAATACAAATTTCAAATGCACGATGTTAAACAAATTCTGTCTATGGAAAGTAAATTTTCCTAAGGCTTTTTTTTTCAAACTAAAAAAATATATAGTAGAATAGCCATTAAAGTGTATAATGGAGAATTTAAAGCTATTCATGTGGTAAAAATATATTTGAAGGCCAGGCACTGGCTCATGCATATAATCCTAGCACTTTGGGAGGCTAAGGCAGATGGATCACCTGAGGTCAGGAGTTTGAGAGCAGCCTGGCCAACATGGTGAAACCCAGTCTCTACTAAAAATACAAAAATTAGCTGGGCGTGGTGGCAGGCGCCTGTAATCCCAGCTACTTGGGAGGCTGAGGCAGGAGAATCTCTTGGACCCGGGAGGCAGAGGTAGCAGTGAGCCAAGACTGCGCCATTACACTCCAGCCTGGACGACAAGAGCAAAACTCCATCAAAAAAAAAAAAAAAAGAGAGAGAATTTATTTCTTAAATTTAATATTACATGCTATTTTTAAAGTAAGAGATTAACTAGAAAAATAAATGCAATTTATTTTTCAAAAATGTATCTTTGCCAAAATAATTGCAACATTAAAAAAAGTATTTGTAAGAAAAATTTTGTTTATGTAAAATTGTTGCCATCTTACAGTAAAACTACAGTGCAGGAAATATTTAACTAGTAAAAGTCAAATAAAGCACTGTTAAAAAGCTTCGTATAGTTCTTTAAATATCCCTTACATTAACATTTAAGAAACAAAAACCTACACACACTTTTCCTTGCAGCTGCTTTTAAAAAGCGTATATAAAGTTCCAAAACAAACCACTAAAAAAAGCCCTACATTATTGTTGCAAGTTTCTTACCAACAGACATTTCTCTGTTTGAAACAGAAGACTGCCTGTTCACTGAAATGACTAAAAACACGAAGTTGATCATTCTTAACTAGGCCGTAAGAAAAAAAAAATATGCAATAAGAAAAATAATAAAGTCAGTAGTGGACAAAATAGTAACAAGACAGTTACAAACCCATCATTATATGTGTGACTAACATTTTATTTTGTGTAGAAGAAAATTTCCCCTTTAGCTTACATGTAAAGCGTGTCTTTGCAGATTTCCTTTCTTCCCACCCTTCATGTTCAAGTCAAAGAAAGCTTAGAACATTCAAAACACATCTGTAAATTTCAACTAAAATTTGAAGTAACAGAACAGAGCCTGAAAACAAACAAACAAAAAAAATTATTCTATTCTCTAACAGCACCCCACTTCCTCCAAAAAAAAAAAAGCCAAACAAACACAAAATAATACTTTCAAGTTTTAACAAATTTTCAAGCAATATATTTGATACATTATGTAAAAGTGAAAACATCTCAAGGTCATTACAGTGTGATTATACCTCCTTTGTGGGTAACTATAACATTGTATTATCTTCAGACAGAAAGGGACGCATCAGTGTCTCTATCTGCCCAATGCCAAAAGAAGTAGAATCAACAGACAGGAAATTCAAAGGCTCCAAATAAAAGAAAGCACAGTACTGGAACCAGGGAGTTGGTAAATGATTCTCTATTCTTTTGGCATCTGCACACACTTTAATGTCCAATCAATGCTTACCTCCCACTAAAGCCATCCATGTCACCCAAAATGTTCACTCCCTCCTGTGAAGGAACAAAGCCTGTGTTCTAGGTCATTTGGCATTTATCATTTGCTTACTTATGTATCCTTTTCCCTGTGTATCATCTAACTTGGCAGGTATACTTTAAGCTTTTCAAGGGAAGGACTGTTTTCTTCCTTTCTTGGCTTCACCATGTTAATTCATCTTTTGTTCTTTCTCAAAGATGTCAAGCTTCCTGCCTCCCTTTTCTCTCCTACCTCCACAATCTCCACTTTATGTGTATGACCACAAACTTAAATGGGCCCTCAGCACTATCAAAAGACTCATTCATAATCTCAAATCAACCCACTCTCCAAAATAACTAATTCACTGCTTCTATAATACCTCCAAACTCATGCTCAGCTCATTCCCTTGTTTCTTACTTCAGTGAGCAAATACAAGCTATCAGAATAAAACTTCATCTTCCCCCTCCAAAATCTACTCATATACTTTGCTTTCAATATTGTTAAAATGAATGCACACTCCCTGCTCCTGTTAAAGATCACTCTCTCCACTTGTGGACTGCATTCCATGATTTCCCACTTATTTGAAATTTTGATCCTAGAATTATTCCTTCCAGCTCCTGCATTGTCGATTCTTCCCTTCCCAGTAGATCATTCTCAGCACACAAACATTTTAGAATTGCATTCCTCTCTTTATGCTAGAGATTTCTCATTTTTACAGTGGGGGTCAAAACAGTACTACTACATAAACTTACTGTGAAGTTTATTGTAATTACAATCATTACAATGTTTCAAACTTATCCTTGAACTTCATGTCCCTCTCTGGCTACCAGATTTCTCTAATATCCTTTTTGACAATCTCAAAACAATGGCTTATTCTTGCTGTTTTGAATTCCTCATTCTCTCCTGTACCTTCTTTACTCAGGCCTTTGTCTCTACTCATCCCTGAAAACCCAATGTCAAAGACATTAACAACTTATCATATAACCAAATCCAATAGTCTATTCTCAATCTTCAATGAGTAATATATCAAACCCTTACTATGCTGCCAGAAATATTCATTTATTCCCTCCAGTAACTCTGTGAGATAAATACTATAATTATCTCATTTTACAGAAGATAAAACCAAGGCTTCTAGAGGTTAGGTAACTTGTTCAAGATCATACAGCTTGCTCAATCTCTTAGAAAGTCCTAGAGAAAATCCCATTATCATTTTAACAAATATTCCCCTACTCAATTTCTTCACAAGCAACAAGGTGCTATCCTCATGTTCCTATTCACAATGACTCTCAATCTGTCTTAACCCATGCCCATTCCAAAAAACAAACAAACAAAAATCTCTCTCAACTGGCCTTTTACATATTATATTTAGCATAAAATCAGTAGCTAAATATATTTAGCATATAAATATATGCTAAATATATTTAGCATAAAATCAGTAGCATAAAATCAAGGCATATGAATAGAGAAAAGAAAACATGACAAACAGTCAAGAGAAAAAAACAGATAATGGAAAAAAAATCTCCAGATGATCAAGATGCTGTAGTTAGCTAATGAGGATTTTTAAAAAACTTACAAATACATTAAAGAATGGAGAAGAAAAAAATATAAAAAGTTTATTAAAACAGCAGTCCCTGACCTTTTGGCACCAAGGACTGGTTTCATGGAAGACAGTTTTTCCAGGGATGGTCGGGGGGTTGGGTGGAGGGGGATGATGGTTTTGGGATAAAACTGTTCCACCTCAGATCATCAGGCATTAGATTCTCAAGGAGCACACAACCTAGATCCCTCACATGTGCAGTTCACAATAAGGTTCATACTCCTATGATAATTTAATGCCACCACTTATCTGACAGGAGGCAGAACTCAGGGGGCAATGCTGGCTCAACCACTGCTCACTTCCTGCTGTGCGCCTGGTTCCTAGCAGGCCACAGACTGGTAACAGTTCCTAGCAGGCCACAGACTGTTACCAGTCTGTGGTCCAGGGATTGAGGAACCCCTGATAAAGAAATACAGAATTTCAAGAGAAAATTTGAACCTATAAAAATAGTTAAATGCATATTCTCAAACTAAAAAAACAAAGTATCTGAAATCAGGAACTCATTGAATAGGTTTAATAGCAGCTTGGACAAAGAAGATGTGTTTGGTTAGCTCAAAAACAGATCAATAGAAAATATCCAATATGAAGCACAGAGAGAAAGAAGAAGAAGAGAACAGAGCATAAGGGAGAAGTGGGATGCTCTCAACATATAACACATGTATAATTAGAGTCCCAGAACAAGAGAATGTGGCAGAAGCAATAGTTGTGGGGGTTTTTGTTGGTTTTTTTTTTTTTTGTTTTTTTGGAGACAGGGTCCCACTCTGTCACTCAGGCTGGAGTACAGTGGCATGATCATGGCTCACTGCAGCCTCAACCTTCTGGGCTCAAGTGATCCTCCCGCCTCAACTTATTGAGTAGCTGGGACCACAGGTGCGTGCCACCACACCCAGCTAATCTTTTTTATTTTTTATTTTGTTGTTGTTGTTGTTGTTTTAAGGGTCTCCCTATGTTGCCCAGGCTGGTCTCTAACTCCTGGTCTCAAGCAATCCTCCTGCCTTGGCCTCTGAAAGTGTTGGGATTACAGGCATGAATCACCACACCCAGCCCAAAAGCAGTATTTGAAAGTACAATGGCCAATAATTTTCCAAAACTAACGAAAGACAAGCTTAGAGATGTAAGTATCAATGAACCTTAAGCAAATAAGAAAGAGCCAGGTTTGGTGGTTCACATTTGTAATCCCAGCACCTTAGGAGGCTGAGTTGGGAGGATTGCTTGAGCCCAGGAGTTCAAGACCAGCCTAGGCAATATAGTGAGACCTCATCTCTACAAAAAAATAAATAAATAAATAAAAATTAAAAAAATAAAAAAAGAAAAAAATAGCTACTCAAGAGGCTGAAGTGAGAGGATTGTTTGAGCCTGGGAGGCTGAGGCTGCAGTGAGCCATGACTGCACCACTGAACTCCAGCTTGAGTGATGAAGTGAGATCATGTCTCAGAAAAAAAAAAAAAGAAGAAGTAGTATTAAATATTACCAAAGATAGAGAGGAATTTTCATAATGATAACAGAATTGTGGTAATAATATCTATCATCTCATCCCAGCCCCAAAATGGCCATGCCCTGATACCTGGAGCCTGTGAATATGTTAATTTATATGACAAAGGCGACTTTGCAGATATGACTACATTAGGGATCTTGAGATGGAGAGATTATCGTGCATTATCTCTGCAGGCCTGATCTAATCACAAGAGTCCTTATAAAAGACAAGGCAACGTGAATCTGGAAATAGAGAAAAATCGAAGAAGCTGGCTTTTTTTTTTTTTTTAGACAGAGTCTCACTCTGTTGCCTAGGCTGGAGTGCAATGGCGCAATCTTGGCTCACTGCAACCTTCGCCTCCCAGGTTCAAGTGACTTTCCCACCTCAGCCTCCCAAGCAGCTGGGATTACAGGCACTCACCATCATGCCCGGCTAATTTTTGTATTTTTATACAGACAGGGTTTCACCATGTTGGCCAGGCTGGTCTTGAACTCCTGACCTCAGGTGATCTGCCCGCCTTATCCTCCCAAAGTGCTGGGATTACAGGCATGAGCCACCGCGCTCGTCCTCTGCTGACTTTCAAGATGCAAGAAGGGCCATGAGCCCAGGAGTGCAAGAATTGCAGCACTAGAAGCTAGAAAAGGAAAGGAAAGGAATTCTCCCCTAGGGCCCTTGGAGAACCTTAGTTTTGGTCCAGTAAAACCAATTTTGAACTTCTGACCTCCAGAACTATAAGATAAATTTGTGTTAAGTCACTAAGTTTGTGGTAACTTGTTACAACAACAGTAGGAAACTAATACAAGGATCAATAAAAGAAGAAAATATGAAACTCAGTTTATCTCCACCTAATAATATCAAATCTAAAAAGCAAAATTTGACAGAATAAAAGAAGAAACTGGTAAGTCCATTATCATAGTTGCATAATGTTAACTCACTACTCTTAGTAACTAATAAAGCAGACCAAAAAACAAATTAGAAGAGATATGAAAGATTTAAGCAATCCTATTAACTATCTTGACCTATTTGACTTTTATAAGACACTACACGCAACCACTGTAGAACACACATTCTTTTCAAGCACACAAGTAACATTTACTGAAACAGAACATATGCTGAGCCATAAAGCAAGTCTTACAAATTCAGAGAACTGAAATTATACCAAGTTTTTTTGCTGCCCACAGAGGAATTAAACTAGAAATAAACAATAGAAACATCTAAATAATAATAATAATAATAAATTTTAAAAAAAAACAACAAAAAACCTCTATATACTGGAAAATAAGAGAGCTCTCTCTCTTTTCCTCCTCCCCTGCAAAATTCTCCCCTGCAAAGTTCTCATACCCTGGAGGAATGGAGGGAGGGAGGGAAAGAGAGAGAATGCTCCCTGTCCTAAAATGTCACCACCCTCATTCAGATTCATCTTGGTCTTTACCACTGCTCGCCTTCTCTGTAAAGTTTTTCCTTTTGCCTTTCCACCAATTCCTGCCTCTCTTCAAGGCCTAACTTAAACCTTGCCTTTGCCATAAAGCAGTCCCTAATTGCTTTTTGTCCATAATGATCTCAGCTTCCCCTCAACTTTTAAACTAGATATTGTCCATGCCTCTTTTAGCTCTCAACCACCTCTTATCCTAAAGTCTTATTTAAATATTTTACGTGGGTAAACACTAATTCTTTAATAAGAATGCCAACTGTTTAATGATATAATCTATACCTTATAGCCTTGATACGCACAGACCAGAAACAGGAGCATCAGCCAAGGAGTTTGTTAGAAATGGTGGTCTGAGACCCCACCACAGACCTAATAAATTAAAATCTTCATTTTAACAAGATCCCCAGGTGACCAGAATACATATTTAAGTTTGAAATGTCATGCCTTATAGTGCTTCTCTTTAATCCACCACAATATATTGCACATTGTAAGCAATTTAATAAATACCATTCAAATTGATTTAAAAATATAACACGTATACATTTATTTTTTATTCTTTTAAAGACAGGGTCTTCCTCTGTCACCCCAGCTAGAGTGCAGTGGCGTGATCATGGCTCACTGCAGCATCAATCTCCTGGGCTCAAGTGGCCCTCTTGCCTCAGCCTCCCAAGAGGCTGGGACTACAGGCATGCACCACCACATCCAGCTAATTTTTATGTATTTTATTTTTATTTTTAGAAATGAGGTTTTGCTATGTTGCCCAGGCTGATCTTGAACTCCTGGCCTCAAGTAATCCTCCCTCTTCGGCTTCTCGAAGTGCTGGGATTATAGGTATGAGCCACTGTACCTGGCCTGCTGCTAATTTTTTTTTTTTAATTATACTTTAAGTTTTAGGGTACATGTGCACAATGTGCAGGTTAGTCACATATGTATACATGTGCCATGCTGGTGCACTGCACCCACTAACTCGTCATCTAGCATTAGGTATATCTCCCAATGCTATCCCTCCCCCCTCCCCCCACCCCACAACAGTCCCCAGTGTGATATTCCCCTTCCTGTGTCCATGTGTTCTCATTGTTCAATTCCCACCTATGAGTGAGAACATGCGGTGTTTGGTTTTTTGTTCTTGCGATAGTGTACTGAGAATGATGTTTTCCAATTTCATCCACGTCCCTACAAAGGACATGAACTCATCATTTTTTATGGCTGCATAGTATTCCATGGTGTATATGTGCCACATTTTCTTAATCCAGCTAATTTATTTTTTAAACAGTCTCCTTCTGTCACCCAGGCTGGAGTGCATTGCCACGATCTCAGCTCACTGCAACCTTCATCTCCTGGGTTCAAGAGATTCTCTTGCCTCAGCCTGCTGAGTAGCTGGGACTACCGGTGCACGCCACTGCACCCAGCTAATTTTTGTAATTTTTTTTTTTGTAGAGACGGGGTTTTTACCATATTGGCCATGCTGGTCTCGAACTCCTGACCTCAGGTGATCCACCTGCCTCAGCCTCCCAAAGTGCTGAGATTACACGGGGGCGTGAGCCCCAGTGCCCTGCATGCTGCTACATTTTTAACATCCAAAGAACACATAATAAATTTAAGGTAAAAAAATGTATATTCTCAATAAGTACAATGATTAATGGCATTTTAATAGACACTTGTAAAATCCAAGCACATGGCAACATGATGTTTCTCCTGCCTGTTGTCTAGACATTATGATGCAAAAGATATTTAAATGTTTGACTAGTCACTAAGAATAATGACCCATGATGAATAACAAACTGAATGGTTGTTTATGCCTACTCTACCAACAAGTGGATGAAAGGACTTGTTGAAAAGTAATTAGCGCCCAGATGTGGTGGCTCATGCCTTTCATCCCAGCACTTCGGAAGGCTAAGGTGGGCAGATCGCTTGAGCTCAGGAGTTCAAGACCAGCCTGGGCAACATGGTGAAACCCTGTCTCTACAAAAATACAAAAATTACCCGGGCATGGTGGCATGTGTCTGTAGTCTCAGCTACTCAGAAGACTGAGGGGTGGGAGGATTGCTT
The DNA here is from genome assembly GCF_029281585.2 of Gorilla gorilla gorilla. Taxonomy (NCBI): domain Eukaryota; kingdom Metazoa; phylum Chordata; class Mammalia; order Primates; family Hominidae; genus Gorilla; species Gorilla gorilla. Next base: position 61,865,836 of record NC_073234.2, on the reverse strand, counting down.
GAACCTAGAAAATGGAGGTTGCAGTGAGCTGAGGTTGCGCCACTGCACTCCAGCCTGGGTGACAGAGCCAGACCCTGTCTCAAAAAAATAGAAAAAAAATTAATTAGCAATATATTACAACTAATGCATCTCCATAATTAGAGCAATAACTCTTTACAAATACCTACTTTTGAACTACTTGAGTCCCACGTCAAGCCCTCAAAGATATGATACTTAATTTTGCTTTAAAATGCTGCACTAAAATTACTTCTAGATTTTAATAAATGTTATACAGTTTACCAGAGTACCAAAAAACTCTTACGCATTTATGAAATTTTTAAAAATCTCATTTAAAACAAACAAATATGAATTCGGCCTTCAATCATTCTGGAGGACCTATCCCAGTGATTTTGAAATTTGAATTTGAAAGCACCTGTTTTAGTGTATTTCTTTTTTGTTTTGAAACCATTAATATAGCAAATCTTTTAGGAATGCCTCCTCTACTTTTTCAGGTCAAACATCCACTTAATTTTAATTACCTAACTGAACTTCTTCTTTATAAAAAAAAGAATACAGCACTTGAGAAGGTGCCATTAAGAATAACTAAAATTTTGTTATCTTGACCCTGTAGTATCTAAAAATCTTTGTTTCCAGTTTAAACAGATAAATTAGTAGCTTATATTGCATGCCTAGGTTCCTACACCCATTTTGGAAACAATTGGTCAATTCTTCCCTCCTGCCCCTACCTATTGAACGCTATCCCACTTAAACAAAACCTCAACACCTAATCCTTTGCGTTCCTTGACCAGGTGAAATACTTAAAAGAGGTTCCTTGGGGACAACAAGAAAGTGTGTCAGATAGATGCCTACTGTCATACCTCACTTCTTTATTCTAAAAGAACAAAATTAATTCTGACAGATAATAATTTTGAAGTTCTACAAGGAATCACTAATTCAAATTACTTCAAAACTGTGAAATAGGAACTAAAAAATGATACACATATCATAGAATACAAAAATGTACTCAGGGCCAGGCACAGTGACTAATGCCTGTAACCCAGCTGAGGAAGATCGCTTGAACCCAGCAGTTGGAGGCTGCAGTACACTATGATTGTGCCACTGTACTCCAGCCAGGGTGACAGAACAAGAACTTATCTCTAAAAATAAAAATAAAATAAAAATGTCTTCAGGTAGCCTCCTCTTTTTTTGCCATAATAAGATGACCATCAAATGTAACATATGGAATTAAAGCTATTTTAAGTGTAAATAGTTATCTCATAAAGTTGTTTTCCCATAAAAAATGTAATATTTGAGGCCTACAGTCCTGACAGATAAGATCAACAAAATACTATTTTTAAAAATTTACTTGTTGAAGCTAGTGAAAGTTTTGCACCAACACCCACAAAATGAACATAAACATATGTTTGAGTTTCACAAAGGGTTCAGATGTACTCTAGTTTAAAAGCTTGGAAATCTCACTTGATTCTTTCTTTTCCTTGATATATTAGCAGAAATATTCAAAATCATTCTATATACTTGAGAGATGTTTCACTCAAAGAATTAGGCATAATTATTCTTGTTGTTATTAGGAATGGTCATATAAAGATTATGTTTTACCCAATTGTCCTTTTTACTCTCTCCTCCCCCACAATTTATTCAATGACAAAAGGGCAGCTGTGCAGAAAGCAGACCAAAAATGCTCACTATGAAACCATTAATGGCTATTACATTACTGTCTCTAATACTTTATTATCAAAAGATCTAGCTGATATTTGGCTGACAACCATGTACTACAAACATAGTGTGAAAATCATCTTTAAGAAAGAATTTAAAGCTCTAAATGGCTCTTAAAGAATTCTACACAGTCTTGGTAAGCATCTCATCCAGTTAAACTTAAGACCTAAAGATCAAATAGATAGACTAGCTGTTGACAATTAGGGAGTCCCAGAAGCACCATAACTCTGGGAAGAAATCCATGCATGCAGGCTGGTAAAAACAGGTAGGTCTAGCAGTAGGCAGAGAACATTAGGAAAATGAGGTTAAGCAGCAGGCAGTGAAGTCTAAGCAGATATGCAGTCGGCCTCAGGAAAATAATGTCAGCAGGTATAAGAGACCCAATCACAAAGATTTACTTTGATTTATAACAAAACTTTAGAGAGTCAATCAACAAATGTTTATTGAAGGACTCACGAATTAGTCACTGTTCTGAATACTGGGGATCTAGATATTAATAAAATGATGAAGATTACTTACTATATACAAGGTTCTGTGCTAAACATTTTGTGATTACAAGTGTTTTGTTTTTTGGGGTTTTTTTTTTTTTTTAATGGAATGGGTTTATCAGAGAGGAAAAAAAAAAACCAAAGCAAAATCAGCCTAGGACTGGGAAAACACCATCAAAACACTGCAAGTAACTGTTAGAGGTCACTGTGGACAAGCCTAATGAAGTTAGTCTAAACGTACCTGAGAAACATTGAAAATCTTTCTTAGGAAGGCTGTTCAACAGAACTGAGTTCCTGGCCTTTCCTTAAGTCAGTTTTTTTTGTTTTGTTTTGTTCCTATAGTTAAATTCAAAATCAAGACAGAAATTTTTTTAAAAGTCTGGTAGAGAATGCTTTTTTTTTTTTTTTTTGAGATGGAGTCTTGCTCTGTCGCCCAGGCTGGAGTGCACTGGCGCGATCTCGGCTCACGGCAAGCTCCGCCTCCCGGGCTCACGCCATTCTCCTACCTCAGCCTCCGGAGTAGCTGGGACTACAGGCGCCCGCCACCACGCCCGGCTAATTTTTTTGTATTTTTAATAGAGACGGGGTTTCACCGCATTAGCCAGGATGGTCTCGATCTCCTCAACTCGTGATCTGCCCGCCTCGGCCTCCCAGCAGCCTCAGCCTCCCAAAGTGCTGGGATTACAGGCGTGAGCCGCCGCGCCCGGCCAAGAATGCTTCTTTAAAACATAAATGATTTTAGCTCCCTTATGTCTGAGAAGCTTTCCGTGACCTCATCTTCCACTTCTGTAATATGGCAGGTCATTAGAAAAGACACTTTATTAGTGTCCCTCCCAATCTGCAGGAGATATTTCAAGCTTCACATATCAGCTTCACATTTTGTTACCTTTGACTTGACTTTAACTCCTCCCACGTTTGCCTCTCCCCACCTACTCTCTATTCCAACAATGTTGGCCTGCTTTCTATTTCTGAAACATGCTGGGGAATTTCCCACTCCAGGGCTATTGTATTTGGATTCCCTCTGCTTAGACAGCTCTTCCTCTAAATATAGGCATCACACCCTTTGACCACTTCTTTCAAGTACAGGTGTTATTTGGTTGTTGATATCAGTTCAAGGAAAGCTTAATGATGAACTAACCAGTAAACGAAGCTGGTAACTAAGGTGCAGGGAGCAACAAGCCAGGGTACAAATTATTGGAATAGTGATATAAGGCATGGCCAAAATTCAGCTCCTGGAATCAAGCTATTGAAGAGCCAATAATAAAGTTTTAATTCATTCAGAAAGAAAAAAAAAGTTTATACCTACACCAAGTACTAGAGATGAAAAAAATCAAAAAGGCAAGACCTGGCCCTAGTCACTGCTCTTTTAATTAATATTCTCTGATACTCTCAAAGTCTCTGGTTTGTCATCTTTAAAACAGGAATAACAATAAGCTGATTAAAATGCTCAAGTAAAAAAACTTGACAGCCGAGCGTGGTGGTTCATGCCTGTAATCCCAACACTTTGGGAGGCCGAGAAGGGCGGATCACCTGAGGTCAGGAGTTCAAGACCAGCCTGGCCAACATGGCGAAACCCCGTCTCCACTAAAAATACAAAAATTAGCCAGGTGTGGTGGCGGGTGACTGTAATCCCAGCTACTCAGGAGGCCGAGGCAGGATAATCGCTTGAACCTGGGAGGTGGAGGTTGCAGTGAGCCAAGATAGCACCACTGCACTCCAGCCTGGGTGACAGAGTGAGATCCATCTTAAATATATATATATTATATATATTTATATATATAATATATATATTTATATATATTATATATAATTTATATATAATATATATATTTTTATATATATATTATATATATATAATATATATATTATATATATAATATATATATTTATATATAAATATATACACACACACACACACATAAATAACAAAATTTAAAAAAACCTTGAGGATTCACTCTCTAATCTGCAAGGAGCCATACAAATGTTAGCTATTACTATCATTCATTAACAGACTATAGCACTAACTCAATCATTAAATAGTAAACACCAGAACTAGCATGAAGGCCATGTGTGTGAATGGCTAGGAATGGGGCCAGAAGAAAAGTGCAGTATATAAGACATTAATGAGAAAGAAACAGGATTTGGCTACAACAAGGGGTACATAAAAAAAAAGAAATTTTTAAAATGTATCAGAAGACACAGTGTCATGGGAGAGAATGATAGAAAAATATGGCAGTACTAAATTGGGGGTGGGGAAGAATCTTGAAAAATATTAAGTATGAATACAACATCTAATAATGCCAGAATCACGTGACGAGAACAGAAAATTCTCCAGTAGATACAATTTTGTTCAGTCATGATTATATTTTCCAATATCAATGATACTGACAATTATAGCTTTTAGATTTTACCAAATTTTCCACTATTTATATTATGTTATGAAACACACAAGAAATGAAAATATATTAGCCGGCTACTTTTTAACCAGTAAGGGAACAGTTATGTAAGGCTTCTTCATATCACTTAGCAAATGTAGCATACAAGGAAAAGATATGGCTTCCTTCATCTTATTACCTATTGAGTTCTAGAAAGGCTATACAACCAACAAAGCAATACCAATAACACTTAATTTGTGGTCAGATCACCCTGGAAAGAACATTTGCTCCATGGAATGCTCATACTTCACTGGTCTACATCATTATGACACTATTATATTCAGTCAGGTATTGAATAATTTAAAACCTGAACTAGGGCAGCGACAAAGGGAATGGAAAATATATATATATATTATTAATATAAAAGACAGTATGACAAGTATGACAGTATGACAAGAAGCTCTACCACTTAAATTTTACTAGTGGGAATCCAATTTGGTCCAACTTCTGGGCAATGTCTAATTCTGTCATTTAAATAAGCAAAGAATTGGCTGGGTGCAATGGCTCATGCCTGAAATCCCAGCACTTTGGGAGGCTAAGGCAGGTGGATCTCTTGGGCTCAGGAGTTGGAGATCAGCCCAGGCAACATGGTGCAACCCCATCTCTACAAAAAATACAAAAATTAGCCAAGCATGGTGGTGTGTGCCTCTAGTCTCAGCTACTCATGGCGCTAAGGCAGGAGGATCCCTTGAGCCTAACAGGCGAGGAGATTGCACCACTGCATTCCAGCCTGGGTGACAAAACAAGACCGTGACTAAAAAAAAAAAAAAAAAAAAAAAAAAAGAGCAAAGAGTAGCTATAGACAGAAAAACATCCAGAAAACATTGATTTTGTAAGGTCTAATCTATATCTGGACAGAGGTGATTAGTAACAGTTTTGAGACCTGCCCAGTTAGTAATTCGGTAGGAATGACCCACATACATGAAGTAATATGTTAAGTGATGAAAACATAGCAAACATTGTTCAATCCCCTCCAAAAATGCAAACACCTCTCTTGTTACTTGGGTAACTGATACATGAAAACAATATAGGACTTCCTAGAATTTTCTGAGTTCATTATCTGTTGTCCCTAATATCTGATTATGATACTTTACCTGGGCACATAAACATCAGAGTATTTGGGAAATATTAGAAAACTACAGACGCAACAGAAATCAAGAGTGGAAGCCATTTAATTCAGAATGTGCCTCTATGTATGGTGAGCACTCAAGCTTCTACAGTAGCATCAGTGAGAATTCACCATTAATAAGTTAAAGGAAGGTCTGGTTTTGCAATAAGAGAAAGTTGCTAAATGACTATGACAAATGATGATGTTACATGATTGTGTTATAAGAACACCCACAAATTACCAAAAATGTAGCATTTATGTGATACAATTAGTGCAGCCCCCAGAACATGTTCCATTGGCTTAATTGCCCTTTGTTTCAGGGAGGAATTAACATTTGCTAAGCAACTACTATGTGCCAGGAACTGTACTTAGAATCTACATTTGTTATTTTATTAATAATTGCTTTTTGTTCAATTACAGTTTCTCAAACAGTGGTTTTGTTTTGTTTGGTTTGGTTTTCTCTTAAGCAGAAAAGGCACAGTATCTAACTTGCATGTGAATTTGGTTCAATGGCTGGATTCATACAAGTAAATATAGTATTTGTTAAGTGAATGAATAAATGTTGAAGAAATGAATGAATGGCATGAAATGGTATGACATGGAAGGGTATGGTTTAGCACTGGCTGTATTCTGAAAACTCCACTTACAGGAGTACTCTGTTGACAAGTTCCTAGGTGTAGTTCTAACAGTAGAAATGCCTTGGAAACAGATTCATAAACTTTAGAGCCACAAGGAATCTTGGAGGAGATCCTTTAGTCTAACTCTCTCATTTTAAAGATGATGCCAAGAGAAAGCAAGTGATTTGCCTAAAGTTAACTTATCTAGTTACTGTAAGATGCAAGGCTCAGCCCTAGGTCCTATAATTTCCATTCCTATAGTGTAAACAGTTCCTTTTTGCTACTCCCTTGAGGGTTGATTGAAGCTCCTATGTGAAGGAACCATACTGACCAGTAATGTTTACTATGAAATCACTTGAACTATTAGTATATATAAAATACTCGCATTCACGTCAAGATAGGGAAAGGATTTTTCTTACTGCCTCATAATTTAAATGAAAGTCTCAAGGAAAGTTGCTAGACACAGTCTCACATGACTTACCAAAAGGTAGCCAAACTGGCCCTTCAACCATAAGCCCTTTATCATTCATCTTCAGGCTATATAAGATAAGGCTAAAGATTCATGGTGGGGATATTTTGAAGAAATTCCAAGTTATAGAGAACATTGTTTTCTCTCTTCCTCTCCAAAGTATAAGGAAGTAGAATACCTCTCCTGTGTCAAGACAAATGAGGGGGTGGCCCAAGATTTTACTTTCAGAAATTGAAGACCTAAAAGAAGAGAATTCTGGCATCTCCGTTCTGCAGAACTCAAGCACATCCCATCTCAGTATGTCCGTCTCATAGAAGACAGGCCCATCTCAGAGTGTCCACCCGGAGAGGAGAGGTGAGAGTTCTGGGAAAATCTGATGTGTCCTCTGGAGACCAGATGTATAAATAAACACAGAGAAATGGTAACTGCTTCTCACCTGGAAAAGTCTGAAGACAGAAAGTAAAAAAAAAAAAAAAAAATGAGAGGGCAGTAACTCAACAAGCAAGCTGCACTTTTGCTGTTTGACGAGTCACAGATATGTGATACTTCTCATTGCCCAACTGGACAAAATGAGAATGGCCCGAGAATATGCCATTTCACTGGAATTTTGCTAAGGAAAGTTGACTACAGGGGCAAAGGTACATTTGCTGTAAGAGGCTATGGGTATATGAGGAGAGTAAAGAGGTAACAGGAGCCAGGGGATTCCCAAGAGGTCAGACAGAGAGTAGAACTCTCATCACAGATGTAGCAAGGAAGCTGCCCTCAGGAGGCTTTACAAAGAACCCAAGGGTGTAATGGCCAGCTAATGAAAGCAAAAGAGAACTATAAAGAACATCAAGCAAAGAACTATGAAGAACACTAAGTTTAAAAAAAAAAAAAAAAATCTGCTCTTCTTCCTCAAATGTGTCTCCACTCCCTGTTTTGAAGACCCAGAAACAGCAAAGTGAGTATGGAAGGAGGAATGAAAGAGTAAGTTGAGGCAGTAAGGCGAGTCCCCCTTTCCCACTGTAGGTCATTAAGTCTTCAGTCAGGATGGAGCTAGATGGAAAGAAAGAACAGCAAATTGGATGTTTTTGGTTTAGATTAGGCAGTACTCTAATTCCTGAAAATGACACCATTCTTACAGCTAAAAGTAAGTTGAAAGTAATGAGATCTACCCATGAGGCTGAAAAGAAAAAAAAAAATCAGACAAATCCTGAATGAAGCATAAACCCAAATTTCCTAGCTGTAACCCACCAAATTCAACCCACCCAACAAACCAGTTATACAGTCTTCAGGAATCAGGTTTGAAAGAACAACTTTATGATCTAGGGAAATGCTCTTGATTTAACAAAAAAAATAAAGTGAAGTGAAAAATGAAGGAAAACTGTACATACAATAGGATTTAATTTAGGGTTAAAGACACGTGTCACATAGTGACATTTTAGTCAATGACTGACCGCATATACAACAGTGGTCGCTTAAGATGATAATACTGTGTTTTTACCACACATTTTCTATGTTCAGATCTGTTTAGATACACAAATGCTTACCATTGTGTTACAACTGCCTACTGTACAATGTTCAGTATAGTAACATGCTACACAGGTTTGTAGCCTAGGAGCAATACGCTCTATCATGTACCCTAAGTGTGTAATAGGCTATACCATCAAGGTTTGTATAAGTATACTCTATTATGTTCACACAACCACAAAATTGCCTAATGACACATTTTTCTGTGTCGTTAAGAACATATCCTGTTTAAGCAAAACATGACTGTAATATAAGATTATATTAAAAATATGATAGGCAGATGGCCGAGCACAGTGGCTCAAGCCTGTAATCCCAGCACTTTGGTTGGCCAAGGCAGGTGGATAACCTCAGGGCAGGAGTTCAAGACCAGCCTGGCCAACATGGTAAAACCCTTTCTCTACTAAAAATACACAAATTAGCCGGGTGTGATGGTGCATGCCTGTAGTCCCAGCTACTCAGGAAGCTGAGGCAGGAGAATTGCTTAAACCCAGGAGGTGGAGGTTGCAGTAGGCCAGGGCTGCACCACTGCACTCCAACCTGGGTGACAGGGCAAGACTCCATCTCAAAATAAATAAATAAATAAATATATATATATATAGTTTATATATATATACACACATATATATTTATTTATATATAAATAAAATATACAATTGTATATATTATATAATTATATATAATTTTATATATTATATAATTATATATAATTTTATATATTATACAATTATATATAATTTTATATATTATACAATTATATATAATTTTATATATTATATAATTATATATAATTTTATATATTATATAATTATATATACAATTTTATATATGATATAATTATATATACAATTTTATATATTATATAATTAGATATACAATTTTATATATTATATAATTAGATATACAATTTTATATATTATATAATATATATAATTTTATATATTATATAATTATATATAATTTTATATATTATATAATTATATATAATTTTATATATTATATAATTATATATAATTTTATATATTATATAATTATATATATAATTTTATATATATAATTATATATATAATTTATATATATAAATAATAAATTTATATATGGCAGAAATAAAATAACATTTTTAAAATTTATCTGAGTGGTGAAATTGTTATAAATTTTCCAAAATGAACAAATAGTACCTTTTTGGGGGGTGGGGGGCAAACTCTCACTTTATCACCCAGGCCTGCATGCAATGGCGCCATCATAGCTCACTGCAGCCTCAGCCTCCCCTAGCTCAAGCGATTCTCCCACCTCAGCCTCCCAAGTAGCTGGGATTACAGGTACGTACCACCACATCCAGCTAATTTTTGTAATTTTTGTTTTTTTTTTATAGAGAGGGTTTCATTATGTCGCCCAGACTGGTCTCAAACTTCTGAGCTCAAGTGATCCACCCGCCGTGGCCTCTCAAAGTGCTACGATTACATGCATGAGCCACCATGCCCAGCCGCAAACAGTACTTCTACAATCAGAGAAAAATAGTTAACCCTTGCAAGTAGTCTTGTGAAAAAAATAGAAAAATTTTTCCTACAAAGTCTTTTCATCTTCCTTTCAGTGTGACTAGTATTGTTCTAAATTTTGCTGCCAAAAGCAGCTGTACTAATAATATCAGATGATAAGACTACAATCCTTGAATTTCAGGGCCAGAAAGATAACTAGTCAATGTATTATTCACCCAAGACTGTCAATAAGACAAGACAATAAAACGGTAGGCTACTGCTATGAAAATATAAATCATCAATTACCCTCCCACCTCCTCTCAGTGGTGTCATGGGACACCTCAAAACTTTAATTAGCCACTTTTTCCCAGTTACCAAAACATCTCCACCCCTAGCAAAACTAGCCATCTAAGGCCTTCAAGTTGTTCTTTGGTCTGAAATATGCCAAAAGTTCATCAAACTACTGTTCACCAAAGTCTCCACCAGAAGTACAAGCTTCCAAGATCATCCTTCAATATAAAAGTGTTCATTCAACACTGCTCTAAATATCCTCTAATTTGGCCCCATCATCTATCTTTCATTTCCTTCCTAAATACTTCCACTGTGTGTTGAAAATCATCATCTGCCATCAGCAGTATAGTGTGGTTATTGCCTGGAACACCAGAGGGAATCAAATCTAGCACTGCCACTTCCAACTCTGTGACCAAGGGCAAGTTGCTTAACTTCTCAATTTCCTCATTCATAAAGTGAGACTAATAATAGTACCAATATTATAGGATTATTGTGAGGATCACATGAGTTAATACGTGTTTAGAGTTGGGAACAGTTTTGCTTCCGGCAAATAGTAAGTGCTTGACAAATGTATTAAAATGAACTATTTTTTATTAGAACACTCATCTATACCCTCAACCTAAAACTTAACCTGCTCATCCCCTGAGGACACGGCTTCTACTGAAGGGCTCTCAAGTAAGGCTATTTTTTCTTCTACTATAAGTCAGTGCCCGGAGATGAGTTTTTTTCTTGCTCCCTAATGTAGTTTCCAGTATCTCTCTTCTTTTTTTTCCTCCAAAGATCCCATATTCTTTGAAGCACATGTAAGGATAGACCTTACTACCCTTCAAAACTCTTTATTGCTGTACCTGGACACATTGCCTCATCCACTGATCTCAAGATCCACAGTCTTTTCCTCGCCACTGATAGTCCTATCAGCATTCTTGGCAACTTCAAATCCCCATAGGTGCTACATTCAACAACACAATTCCACAGCTTCTTACCCTCCTTAAAATCATTCTCATTTTTGTTAAAAAAAAAAAAAAATGCAGGTTGGGCGCGGTGGCTCACGCTGTAGTCTCAGCACTTTGGGAGGCAGAGGCGAGTGGATCACCTGAGGTCAGGAGTTTGAGACCAGCCTGACCAACATGGAGAAACCCCGTCTCTACTAAAAATACAAAATTAGGCCGGGCATGGTGGCTCATGCCTGTAATCCCAGCACTTTGGGAAGGCAAGGCAGGTGGATCACGATGTCAAGAGATCGAGACCACCCTGGCCAACACAGTGAAACCCCATCTCTACTAAAAAAATACAAAAATTAGCTGGGCATGGTGGCACATGCCTGTAGTCCTGGCTACTCAGGAGGCTGAGGCAGGAGAATCACTTGAACCTGGGAGGCGGAGGTTGCAGTGAGCCGAGATTGCGCCACTGCACTCCAGCCTGGGGGACAGAGCAAGACTCTGTCTCAAAAAAAAAAAAAGGCAGTCAGAAGAGAACTACTTCATCTTCCCACTCTCATATCCAACAACTTACATGCATTATTTGATACCACTGTTTCTGCTTCCTTGCCTAGCATTGTCTCATTAACCTACTGTAATCAAGCACTCCACTAAAGTAGCTCATATTTGAGTCATCAATAACTTAACTCCAACCAAAGGCAATGGCCAACTTTTGCTCACATCTTATTTGACTTCTCAGCAACATCTAAAGTCAACTTTTAGGATGACATACTCTCACTGCTTTCTCCTACCTCACTACTTCTAACCGCTCTTCTCCAGTATCCTTGACTAGATCTTCTCTTCTTGGCCTATAAATATTAGTGTTCCAGAGCTCTTTCCCCATAAGTCTTCTCTAAATTTTCCCTCTTCATGGATGAATGCATCCAAAGCCATGGCTGCAAACATCTAAATGCTGTTGACTCTCAAAAGTTTATCTTCAGACCAGACACCTTCCCTGTGATCCAAACTCATATATTAAATAACTGACTTGACATCTTTATTAGAATGTCCAATATGCATAAGAATTTCAACACAGACAATATAGAACTATTAATCTCACCCCCAAAAAATCAATTTCACCTCAAAGCCCCAAGCCTAAGAATCTACTTGATCCTTTTCTTTTCATCACACCCTTTGCCAGCAAGTCCTAACAGCTCTATCTCCCCAAATCTACGTTTCATCATTTGTACTGTTATTTTTTTAGCCCGAGCCACCTTTATGTCACTCCTGGAACATAATAACTGCTTTCTCACTCATCTCCTACATTTTCACCTCTTATAATACAGTCCACCTTGTACCGAGCAACAAGAGTTATCTTTCTGAAATGCATATTAGATCATGTCACATCTCTACTTGAAGCTCTCTAAAGATTTCTCACTAAAAGTGAAGTCTAAAATTTCCACCCTGAACTATAAGGCCCTTAATGATCTTACCTCTCTACCTACCTCTCCAATCTTACCTATCTTCACCCTCGGTTCTATTTTCTATATCTGGCTATACTGTCCTTCTCACCTGTCCACTAACAGGCCAGTTTATTTCTCAGCCCTTTTTCACTTGCTTTTGGTGGAATGCTATTCTCTCAGGTCTTCTCATGGCTCATTTTCCAATATTCAGGTCTCAACTCAAATGACTCCTCCCAATCAAGGACAACTACTATCAAGCATATTGTTTTATCCTCTCCATAGTATATATCAATATCTGGATTTAAAAAAAATATTTATTGTCTCTATCCTCACCCAATGCTCAGCTCCTTGAGAATTAAAGCTCTTGTCTTGCTCACATCTGTACCCTCAATACCCAGAACTCCCTTCCAGGCACACCAGTGGCAGTCAAATGGTTTTTGACAGACTGAATAAAGTCTCCGTAAGAATAATCCGAAGTAAATTATATTTTTCACCTCTGATGTTAAAGACCAGAGCTGATGTGCCTGCTGATGTATTAAGCATCCAGACAGAGGACAAACAAGAAATAAAAGAGCATATCCTTACTTTTGAGTGATTCACAATGAATTGGAGGAGGAATAAAAAACCAACATAAGCCCAAGATACTAAAGATAACTGTTTACAAAGCAATCTATGAATAAACTTACTGTCATATAATATAAATTATATACATGGAGGGGTTATAAGTGTTGAGAATATGATAGAATTAGGAAAGGTGTCCTTAAAAGAGAATAATTTTTTGAGGCATATATTATCAATATCCTTTTACAGATGAGGGAACAGAGGCTTAGGCAGATTAAAGAATCCACCCAAGGTTAAAAACTAGGAAAGGAGTCAGGTTCAAGCAAGTCTCCTAATGTCAGAGCCCATTTTCCTCAGGAAATCATGTTTCTGCCACTTCCTTATAACAAGAGCTAGCTACTCTGAAAGATACATCTAACAGAAGTAAGATTAGAAACTAAAAAAAAAAAAAAAAAAAATGGAGCTGTCAAGGACATCTAGAAGTCTATGCAAGATTCAACAGCAAAACTCCACCAATAATAAATGTTTACCCTGCCTTGGGTCTTTGGGTCTTTGAACGATAAAACAGGTAATCGGTCTACCAAGACAAAACTGGCTGGTACCCACAAGACACTGAGATTGATGAAATGGAAACATATGAAAAAAAATAAGCAGTTAACAAAGGAGTCCTAAATTGTATACAAAATATTTTTAGAATTGGAATATTTTAAGAAATTTCCATAAAAGCTTTCTACCTCACTAAAATCCAAGCTGTCCACTCTAAATGGATGTTATTAACTAACTGTGTGAGAAAAGGATGTTGCGACTATGTGTGAGTATACACACATGTACACGCATGTATGCGTGTACTCATATCCTTGTATGTGTGGATGAACAGTCGTCAGTAAATATTTTCATTTAACATATGTGATGAAAATAGGAATAAATTCATGGAGAGGTATTTTTAAAAATGGAATGAGCATGGAAATTAAAAAAGCATTAGAGAAGAGAAAGCAAAGAAACCAAGGAGGCTATGTCAAAGATAAGGCAAAGACCAGATGTCATGGGACTTATATTATTATTAAGAAGCATTTACATTACTATTTTGGAAATTAAGGCCGGGCACGGTGGCTCACGCCTGTAATCCCAGCACTTTGTGAGGCCGAGGTGGGCAGATCACTTGAAGCCAGGAGTTTGAGACCAGCCTGGCCAACATGGTGAAACCCCATCTCTACTAAAAATACTAAAAAAAAAAAAAAAAAAAAAAAAATTAGCTGGGCATGGTGGTGGATGCTGGTAATCCCAGCTGCTTGGGAGGCTGAGGCACAAGGATTGCCTGAACCCAGCAGGCACAGATTACAGTGAGGTGAGATCACGCCACTGCATTCCAGCCTGGGTGACAGAGTGAGACTCTGTTAAAAAAAAAAAAGAAAAGAAAGAAAATTAAGAAATTATTTTACTGTCTGAGAAAGTAGCTAATGTGATTATAGTGGCTGGAGGGGCAAACTAATAGCTTGCACATAATGTGTTCATACTTCATTTTTGGCATGTTTCATGGGAGAGCCATCAGGTCTTGTGTAGACATGCAAGGCTCTCCCAACTGGACTGAGGGAAAAACCCCTATCTGAATCATCTTGCATTTCCCCATCAAACTATGTTGAGTGCACTTGATCTAGTGGGGCTCAGTAACTAATAAACGGAACTGAACTAAATTAAAACACATGGAATGGATCTGAGCTGAAATAAATTGGAATGGTCAGGGATGGAAGTTACTTATTATCGTTAAAAATTTTGTTTCTTTAGATATCGGAATACTTTAGTAACTTCTGCTGTGCCTACAATGAACTTGGAGCAATAGCTTTCTTTTTACATTTTTACTAGCTGTACTTTCCAAAATGCCTGTAATATACTCAACAGTAGTATTATCTACTTTACACACAAAAGGACCTGACTCATAGAGAGGGGTAACGTTATTTTCCACAGGGTTACTTTTACACCGCTACTACCTCAAAGGGAGTCAGTGAAACAGAAGGGATTTGAACTCAAAGTCCAACAGCATTACTTTTCATCATCAAAGTTCATTTTAAAATATTCAATAGTAAAAAGAAAATTATGCAATGTGCATATAAACATATTTGATAGTCCAAAAGAAAAGGAAACCACAAACCACAAAGATGACTGCTATTGCATCTTTTTTGTTTGTTTGAGACGGTCTCTCTCTGTTGCCCAGTCTGGAGTGCAGTGGCACAGCCTGGGCTCACTGCAACCTCCACTTCCTGGGTTCAAGCAATTCTCCTGTCTCAGCCTCCTGAGTAGCTGAGATTACAGGTGCCTGCCACCACACCCAGCTAATTTTTGTATTGTTAATAGAGATGGGGTTTCACCATGTTGGCCAGGCTGATCTCAAGCTCCTGACCTCAGATAATCCAGCTGCCTCGGCCTCCCAAAGTGCTGAGATTACAAGCATGAGCCACCCGCGCCCAGCCATATCTTTTTCTTTCTAAAGGTAGAGAACATGGTTCTCATCACAAGGTACAGAAAACAATTCAAATATATAAGCCTCTGTTGTGCAGTATGGATAGGGATGATTTTGAAGAATATTCATTCTTAGTCTAGTCCTACTATTGTGTTCATTATCCTAATAGCTTATATGTGGATGATTCTTCCTTGTCAAAGACAGCAAATAGGGCTTTCTTAGTCATCCTCAATAGTCCACTTAACTGTCTACCACAAATATTCTAGGTCCATCTGACAGTATTTCATTTCACAGTAAACCAACTTTTGTGAAGGACTCAAAAGGTATTTGTTTTAACAATTCAATCAAGTTTGCTTTCTAAAAAGGTTTGTCTTAAAAAGTGAAGGTTGTTTTCAGGATCATTTAAGTTTCAGACCTCATTTGTTGATACCTTATCTCTCAGAAACTTGTTTTTCAACCCAAACAAAACTAGTTATCTAGTCAAAGGTTTCAGTGGCTATTATTGTGTCAACAATCAAGACCTAATTATTGAGTAAGATCCTTAGAAAAAACAGAGTCACAAATAATTGTTAATTGATTTTTTTCTTATTTAACCATGGTAATTAAAATTTTTACAATATGCAATGTGACTTGTCTCATAACTACAAAGAGGAAAAGTAAAATTAATCAAATGTCTTTGCTAAGTTAGCAAAGGAACTGTCACTTCAGTCAATCTTTAAAAATGACTTCAAATTACCGTGGCTCACACCTGTAATCCCAGCACTTTGGGAGGCCAAGGTGGGTGGATCATGAGGTCAGGAGATCGAAACCATCCTGGCCAACATGGTGAAACCCTGGCTCTACTAAAAATACAAAAATTAGCTGGACGTGGTGGCGTATGCCTGTAATCCTAGCTACTTGGGAGGCTGAGGCAGGAGAATCACTTGAACCGGGGAGTCAAAGGTTGCAGTGAGCCGGGATGTTGTCACTGCACTCCAGCCTGGTGACAGAGAGAGACTCCGTCTCAAAAAAAAAAAAAAAAAAGGACTTCAAATTAGACATGACACATGGAAATGAGATGTTCACTTATAGTTTAAATATAAAGTATGTGTGTGTGTGATCAATTATGGGGTCTTAGTAAAAACCTTGTTGGTGTAAGTACAGGTGTGCTCAGATTAATGATATACTAAGCAATATATTTAAGAGGTTTAAGGATTAATATGCCAAAGAGCTCACCTTGCCTGCTAACCAACTAGAAATAAATAAGTATCCCCCATGTCAAAGATAAACAGAAAAGGAATGAATTTCCATTAACACACATACCAACAGAGAACAAAGATTAAGAAAACATTTTATTCAAACTGCTCTAGGGGGTTTAATCATCTCAGTCTTAACTTTCACAACTCAACATATTCATTAAAGATAAATCAAGATATCCATTCTATCATATAAATACAATGCTAATAGCTTTGACTGGTAATATCAAGGTCACATATTATCAAATATAAATGCACTATTATCATCCCTTTTCTTCATCATTGAAGACAGACATAATAAATTGTAAAAAGGGGGCCCAAGTGAAGACTAGAAAGAATCTCTGTTAAAGAAATAGATTTTTGCAAGTTAATCCCAACTAACATTTCAGGATTACTATGTGCCAGACATTATTCTGAGTGCTTTATGTCAATTAATTCTCATAACGATCCTATTATGTTAGTACTCTTATTACCACCACTTCACGGATAAAGAAACCGAGCAAGATGAAAGTGGGGTTTTATAAGCAGGAACTCACCAAAGAAATTAACCCTATCTTAAGGTGATTTTGAAAGAAATTATGGTTAGTTATTAGATATTACCTAGAAGAGGAAAAATAGAGTTTCAGGTAGATGGAGAGGGGAAGAGGAAAACAGCAGATAGAAGGAGGAGAAAAAAGAAGAGGAGGGATAAAACTAAAAAAGAAAAAAGAATCTAACATCTCACAAACAATTCTAAAGAACATTCTAACAATCTTAACAACCCTGTGAGATAGGGATTAAGGGATTAACCCTATTTTATACATGAGAAAACTAAGGCTCATAAAAGTTAAGTGGCCATCCGAAATTCTGAACTCAAATATTTGTGACTCTAAAGTCCATGCTTGGCTGGGCACGGTGGCTCATGCTTACAATCCCAGCACTTTGGGAAACTGAGGGAGGAGGATCTCTTGAGCTCAGGAGTTTCAGACCAGCCTGGTCAACATAGCAAAACCCTAAGACCCTGGAAAAAAGAAACAACCTTAAAAAAATAAAAACGTAAATAAATAAAGTCCATGTTTTTTTCCATAAGTCATGCTGAAAAGAAAATAAAATTAAGGGTCAGGTGTGGTGGCTCACACCTGTCATACCAACACTTTGGGAGGCCGAGGTGGGTGGATCACCTGAGGTCAAGAGTTCAAAACCAGCCTGGCCAACATAGTGAAACCCTGTCTCTACTAAAAATATAAAAATTAGCCAGGCTTGGTGGCAGGCGCCTGTAATCCCAGCTATTCGGGAGACTGAGGCAGGATAATCACTTGGACCTGGGAGTCAGAGGTTGCAGTGAGCCAAGATGGCGCCATTGCACTCCAGCCTGGGGGACAAGAGCAAGACTTCGTCTCAAAAAAAAAAAAAAAGAAAGAAACATATCAATTTATTTTTTTATGAACATTAATATATTTTATACCATATTGGGCAGATTCATTCAACTCCTTAGTGGATTTTATGTTTTGGTGTGTGTGTTTCATGTCAATCCCATACTGCTATGATTTGAATGTGTCCCCAAATTTCATGTATTAGAAACTTAATCCCCAAATTCATTATGTTGTTTGAGGGTAGGGCCTTTGGGAGATAATAAGGATTAGATAAGGTCATAGAGGAAGGCCCCCATGATGAAACTATTGGCTTTGTAAGAAGACGAAGACTTGAGCAGACACACACCCTCCCTCTTGCCATGTGATTTCCTTCACCATGGTACTATGCTGCAAGAAAGCCCTCATCAGATGTCAGCACCCAGAACCAGGAGCTAAATAAATTTATTTTCTGTATAAGTCGTCCCTGTTGGTATTCTGTTATAGCAACAGAAAATGGACTGAGACACACATGGAAATCACAGCTTCTAGATCCCATGTGATTTTAGTCTCAAAACATCCTAGGGCCTCCAGGTTGAATGGGGTAAAGTAGAAAGCTGGACAACTAAACTGGATGGCATGGAAGTGAAGTAATGTCCAGAGATGACCTAGAACAGATCAGTGCCAGCCTATGTATACAAGTGGAATAACTCTGGCGGCAGCTGCCAGTTCTGCGCAGCCCACATGAGTTGAAGGAGACCCCAGTTGGGACAAAAGGGGACAAGTTTCCCTCTCCACAGAGAGGGGGCTTTCAATAATTTCACTTTGTCAAGTGGGTTTGGATTCAAGACACGGGGAAAGAGATCTAAATCAGGAAACCAAGACAAAAGCCAAGTTTGGACAAGTAAAATAGGAGGTTAAAGGGAAGGCTATGATCCTAAAAGCACAGGAATAATTAATAATAAGTCTGGAGTAGCAGCCAAAAAATTTCACACTAATGGGTTGGTGGAACAAAACTACTGCTGTGATTTACTTGTGGCTTTATTGAGGACTGACCCAGAAACTCAGGAAAGGCTGAGTTTGTCCACTTGGGGCATGAAGAACTTCATCTGAAAAAAGTTAAGCAAGACAGGAATTCAAAGGAAGCCTGATGTCATAGAACACACACTTGTGAAAAATTATGATTAGGTTATATAAAGTTAATAAAAAATTTAGAGGCAAAGCTAACTAAAGAAGCCAAAACCCAATCTGCTACAGAGGCAACAGAAGATCCAATTCCTCTCATGTAACAAAATAGATAAGAATATTATCAAGGACAGATGGAATCTGTTGTCAATCTAAGGGCAAGTTAGCAAACTAAAATTCAAAAGCCTCATATTGTATTGCCTAAATTGACACTCGAAAATGTCACAGATGTCACACTGGAATTAAGGAACTTCAAATGGCAGGTCAAATAACCAGGAATGAAATCTGCAATCTCATGTTTAATTAGCAGTTGCCAACCTCCACTTTAGGACAGGACAGGTGAAGACTAACAGACCAACAGGCTACTCAAAGAGAAGTGTTTTGTGTTGAACTGAGGTGAAAGCAAGCAAAATAAACACCTTAGAAACTCACTTACTTTCAAGAAACATGAACTAGTTATGGTCTTGTGTTTGATTTACCATCATTGGCTTGGAATAATGTGCTGGGAAAATATCTACTTCATCCTAATACATTGTGTCTTTACATAGATATAGGTGAAAAGTTAAAATTAAATATCAATATATCTTTTTCTGGAAAACATCCTCAGTACCATAATGCTTACCCATATATTCTGGGTGAGCAGCACTATTTGCTCTCATCAATTCCAATAAACACTCTTTGGTAAAGTCAGTGTTCATCAGTAGAAATGAAACATTATAAAGAATCAAAGGAGACAGCATAGTTCCTATAAAAATGAAATTAATGCCCTTATTAAACAATAAAGTCATGTCAATTAAATCACTGATATATTGAATTTAATGCATATTGTACTGAGTTATTGAAAGAAAGCAGATGGTGTATAATATTTAGCATGTTACTCAAAATGCCCTTCCTTAATATAAAGATGGGCAAATTTTTTTTTTTTTTTTTAAACAGAGTCTCACTCTATCATGCAGGCTGGAGTGCAGTGGTATGATCTCAGCTCACTGCAACCTTGGCCTCCCGGGTTCAAGTGATTCTCTTCCCCCAGCCTCCCAAGTAGCTGGGATTACAGGTGCCTGCTGCTATGCTCAGCTGATTTTTGTATTTTCAGTAGACATAGGGTTTCACCATGCTGGCCGGGCTGGTCTCGGACTTCTGACCTCAAGTGATCCGCCCACCTCAGCCTCCCAAAGTGCTGGGATTACAGGTGTGAGCCACCACACGAGGACCAAGATGGACAAATTCTTATGCTATGTGTTAGAGGGGTAAATATCAAGCTACTAAAGGGTATCAACATACTGATTACAACAATTTCAAAAAACTGTAGGTACACATATTAAAACAGACTAAAAAGAAATATAGCAAAATGCTAGTAGTAACTGTATTAGTGAATTATGATTGATTGTTTTTCTTATCTTTTCCTGATAATTTTTCTAATGTGATTAACCTATTTCAATAATAGGAAAAAACTGAATAAAAATAACTTTCTTACGGAATTATAAACTGATTTTGAGATCATTAGACAGGCTTACAAGACATACTTTCAGACAGGCTTACAAGATATACTTTCTGGTTCTAAATATCAGTCTTGTTCTAAAATGCCTTCAGGCAAGTCTTTATATAAGTTCTATTAATGAGTATTGCAGGCACATTGCCCCAGTAGCTCCAGGTCCCAGAAAAAAAAAAATTTATCAAAAAAGTTAATGTATAATTAAAATTTTTATATTATTACTTCTGCTCCTTTTACTCAGTTTACCCCTTACAGTGCTCTTTACTCCACAGCCTAGTGTAATACTTCTTGCTAAGGTTGATGAAAGGAAGTAAAAGGAAAGCATTAGCAATATTTCCAAAAATCTGGTGCAACCTAATTCAGAAGGAAAATTCACATTTTTACTATCCACTTTAGTTACCATTCTCTTACATTAGGTTAAGCAACTAGTAAAAAGTATAACTCAAAACTACTGTTAATCTCACAAAGTATATGCTAGTAACTTTATAAACACTAAGAACTATACTAATTAAAAGGCTTTGTGGAAAAAGAAAGAATAAAAATAGTGAATTCTAATAAATTATAAAAGGATGAATTTGATAGAGTAGAGCAGTATGGCATGTAATTTATATATTGAAAGCAAAAGAAAACGGGGAGACTAGATAGAATAAGGATCTTGGAAGTATTTATATATACTGTTATATCACTTATAGTGGTGTAAGTAAGAGATACTCAAAAAGCAAAAGAACAGATACCAGATACAGACATCTTTAAAGCACTTTACAAATTCAAGTTATAGGTTGTACATCAGAGAATAACTAATCCAATTGCTAGAATTTGGAATATAATCAACATGCCCATCGTTGCTGTCCTAGTCCATTTTGTGGTGCTATAACAAAATACCACAGACTGGGTTATTTATAATGAACAGAGATGTATTTCCTACAGTTCTGGAGGCTGGGAACTCCAAGGTCAAGAGGCCTGCATCTGGCACGGTCTTTCTTGCTGCCTCATCCTAAGGCGGAAGGCAGAAGGAAAGAGAGCATGCACAAGAGAACAAGAGGGGACTAAACTCTTTTATAACAAAGCCACTCTCAAGAAAATGAAACTACTCCCTCAATAATGACATTAATCCATTAATGAGGGCAGAGCCCTCATGAACTAATCACTTCTTCTTAGGCTCCACTTCCCAACATTGTTGCATAGGGGATTAGTTTCCGACACATGATCTTTCGGAGGGACACATTCAAACCATAACAGTTGGTTATACCAACTTTATCTAATAATATTAGTACCTATGTTTGTATAAAAACCATTTTTCAAGTGCTTTCACATGGTTGTCTCGTGATCCTTTCTCAAATCCAGGGGAGAATTACTGAGGGAAAACCAAATTTATCAGGGGTAAGAGTCTAAACCAAAACAGTTTTCTAACCATGCAATGCTCATTTTATTATAGCACATTGCCTTCAATTACTTCAATGCCTCCAGCTTATGTGATTCCAGTACACAATGAACACTCATTAATTATATATTTTATGAATGAATTTTGATCCAAAAAAGTAAATAAGAAGGAATACAATTGAGGCTAGAGATGCCCTGTGCCTCATTAGTACCATGTGATCAATATGCCACATCATAATAAACTACAGCTTGACTCTCCAAGGTCTCTTGTTCCCACTTGCTGAAAGATAAAGACTTACTTAGAACAACTCCTAGCTGACTTAGTAGTTGTATCAAATAATGTGGATATCTATTCTGAAAAAAATGTAATTCCTTCATCATATTGAGAGATCTATGATATTATCAGGCCTACGTGACAGACACAACTCTCCAAAGTTGAGAATAATTCAAATCCAGTCTCAAAAGGTAACATCTTATTACACACTAAGATACCTAAAAATGGGGAATAAACCTTGAGCTTTCCTTGATGTTTTTAGCCTCTGGGTGGGTCCATGATCCCCACCATTCCACAACTAAGTTTGAACACTTTTCTTGGTTCTTTCCTCTTACTGAAGAAGCAGATGGATGTGCCCAAGTAGATTGACCCTGGGGTTAAATCCTGAATGACCTTTATTACAGTCTGGGAACTCAGATATCTACTTGTCTCAAGTCAATAATCCAATGTCCTTCAAATGTTCTATTGTAATAGTGCTTAAATATTCTTTGAGTTTTTGAACATTTCAAGCCATTTCCTATTGGAATTTCAGAGGGAGAGAAAGAAGAATCATATATGGCAGGTCTAAGACCCCAAATGGCAGAAATTTTTCTGCATGACATCAGTCTAGAAAAACTTTGTGTAGATGTGGGATTTAGGATGCTTTTGGGGTGACAGGCCTCCATTACAATCAAAATATACTCTGTATTTCCTTCTGAAATGGGTCTGGTTAAGAACCACTTAATTAGTGAAGTAACACTCAAAAGGAGGTCTTTTTAAACCACTCAGATTTCTGCCTCCATCTTCCATTCCAGATGCCAAAAAATACGCCTCACTCCACCCCACCCCCACCCCACACTCCAGCCACCTTCCGTTTAGTGAGGTTGTTATTACTGCAATGTGCCATAATCCTTTAGTCTGTTGGAGTAAAGTATTAAGAACCAAAGTGGGAGGAAGCAGGGAAGCCACATGTCTCAGGCCTGGAATTCACTAAAGAATTTCTATTTACATGTTTAAAATTATTTTCAAATTAGACTACATACGAATTTTATTTCTGTGGTTGTTGTGAAAGCATTAATGTGCTACTTGCAAATGTTAAAAACAGTCTGCATTTTTTTATAACTCAGTTCTGGCATTTCTTTATATTTTAATATACCAGAAACCTCAAAATTTAGACCTGGGTTTCTACCCCTGCGGTTCCTCTCCCTTTACTTCTGAAAGATCTTTGTTAGAATCACTGATCAAGTTCCTACTACTGAGATGCTTCTAAAGTCAAAATAATGGGTTGACAGTGAGCGACCTTATCTAAATGTCAAAGTAAAATTATATAAGGAATGCTTAAGGGATTAAAATTGTAGGTTATTTTAATATAAAAATTATTTCTTCGATGTATATTAGCAAAACACGAAGTCCTAGAAAATCCACAGCACTAATCAAGAAGACTTGAGCTACTAGTCATGTGACTTCAATCAATTCCTTTTAACTTTTCTGGGCCTCTAACACCTCAACTATCTCGAAGAAGGGGCCTCAACCAATTAATCCCTTCAAGATCCCTTTCAACTTTAAAATCTATCTCGTCAATAATTATAAGGGTTTACTATATTTTATATATATATATATATATATTTTTTTAGACAGGGTTTCACTGTTACCCAGGCTGGAGTGCTGTGGCTATCCACAGGAGTGATCACAGCACACTGCAGCCTTGAATTTCTAGCCCCAAGCGATCTTCCCACCTCAGCCTCCCAAGTGGCAGGGACTACAGACACACACCACAATGCCAGCTTTAAACACTTTTAATAATTGCAAAAAAAAAAAAAAAGAACAAGGTAACCTCAAAAATTATTCTGAAACCTTCAGAAAGATCTCATAATAATTGTATGGTATCATGAAAACTGTCCCTTTGGCTTGGCTGTCATTTGCTTCAAATAATGCCTGAGCCACGGGAAAACTATTTTAACACTCCGAGAAGATTAAATAGTTAATCCATTGGGAAACCGAGTTGAATCCACAAATCCCCTTTCCAAAGAGAAGCAGTGAAAATGACAACAAACAACTTTGTTTTATTTTGAATAAAATTGTTCTAATGATATACAGCAAACAAATACTATCATCTGCCATGCATTTTTATTGATATGTTTTTCTTCCTAATCTGAAACTCAGATTATGTCAGGCCACATGTGATTTTGACAGAAAGCAACTATTTATAAGTCCAAGACTCATCTTTGAGCTGTAACATGTCTTGGGGAAAAACACTTAAAATAATGCATATTCCAAGTCAATTTATTTGAGGAGAAATTGATGAGAATTGGAAGATTGGGCATATTATAGTATTAACTGCTACGATCATTTCTGCTTTCATGGTTTCACTAAACTGGAATTTCTAGTGCATCATTCACTACCCCATAATTAGGCATCAAAATATTAACCAATTAGCAGGTAAGATGGCAAGAGCTCAAGGGGTAGTAATAATTAGACATGAAACCTGAAGTTCCATTGAGTCCCAAATAACAAACAGGTCCACTACTTAATAAACCATATCTGAAGAATGACTATCAACCCACATTTTGTAAATGAAATTATTTCATTGACTTTCTACTTGCATTATCTGCTGGCTTTTCAGTCTACTCTCTTTCATTTCCATTACTCCTCATCCAAATACAAAGACATATAAGTAGGGCATGATATAAGGAATATCCTCCTAATGCATTGGCATTTTGTATCATTGTCTGTGAGAAATGTATGAACCAAAAAATGTCATTAAGAAAAATAAGAGAGAAACAAAAACTCAAATCTAACAATTACCTTTCATTTCTGGTATGTGCTATTGATTCTGTTGTGTGTTCATTCCCACATATTTCGTGTGTTTAAAAAGCATTGTACTGCTAGATCTAAGCTCCATGAAAGCAAGGACAACATATGTCATGTGTGTTGTGGTAGGAAAGTGTCTGGCATGTAATAGGCACTTAAAGATTTGTTGTATTAAGGATGAAAGGAATAAATAACCAAACACCAAATAACCATCTATTTCCATAAAATAAATGTTTCTCAGAGGTCTCACTCATTTGCTTCCATATTTTTTGAACATTAAACTGTTTCGAATAATTTACCTCACATGTATATCTAGAGTTTCAACTTAAAAGATCCTTATTACATTGAATATATTAAGTAAAATTTTTTAAAACATTTGGAAATATGTTTCAGAGCACAGCAATAGATATCAGAAACCTGAGTTTGAGTTCCAATTCTGTTACTTAGTGGTGAATAAACCTTGAGACACATTTTTCTCCTCTGTAAAACAGAGATAATAGCTGCCCAGGCTATCTCATAGGATTTTAATGTAGAGCCAATAAAATATTATTCATTTGTATTATAACCAGAATGGGACAAAGAGACCATTACAGCCTACATGTTTCTTCTTCAGTAATAAGGATACCTAAAGAAATTATATTATTAGGAAAGTCAAGTTTGAAATATTAAAATAGTTCCTTCCAGTTAATATAGAGGCATCATTAGTGCCTGCAGTTTGACTAACAACACCTAAAATCATATTTAACAGACTGTGCATGAAAAGTTCTTACAACTCTTAATATCTTTAGGATGACAAACCAGCATTGGGAAAAAGAAAAGTATAGTGAGCTCACATTGCAAATAAGTGCCAGTGACAGACCTAAAACTGAGCTTCTGAATGTCGAAATAGCCCCTAAGCCTGCTGAGCAATGCCACTCCTTAAAGTGCTTTGGTAAGGTGAAAACCTAGCAAACTGAAACAAAAATTAGACCACATTGCACACTAATCCAAACTCACTGTCAAGGATAGGTACAGTTCTCTGATAAAGCCAGGCAAGGAAATTTTAGTTTCTATATACAGAGAATAACATAAAAACACAAAGGTCCTTTCTGTATCTCCCATTTTCACCAAACTCTTGACATATTTTGCAAGCTAAAGTTCTTGGAAAGGAAAAACATTTCAAAGTTATCGTGTCAGCAGAGATAAGGAAGAGAAAGGGACACATCCTCTCATAATGTATTAGATTTAGAATGTTAAATGTTTGACTTTATCATTTTGAGTTAACTGTTTGGTTCAAATCAGTATACTTAGATAATAAGAATAGATTCTACATTGTACTTTATTGTTCACTTTTGTTGGCGACATCTATCTAAGCCATCCATTCACCTTACCACATTTCCTAGGAAATCAGCTACCTGATTATTGAGTCAAAATCCATACCTTCCTACACCTATGCACTCAGAGGAAAAAAAGTGTTGCTGTTGAATCACATCTTACATCTTACATGTATATGTATACTTGTGTGCGTACATGCATATCCACTCTAAAACCAGATACCCAGTATTTTAGTATTTTCTTAATCGAAGGATGTGATTAGTCCATGATGGGGTGTCTGTGAAAAGTTTTATTCTAAATGTATTCCTCACATTTTTAAGTTATAGTGCAGTGGTATCCAATGGACACATACAATGTGAAAGTTAATTTTAATTATATTTTATTTAACTCAATGTAAGCAAAGTATTATCATTTCAACATACAGTCAATATAAGAATTGAAATATTTACATTCGTTTCTTCAGAGTAAGTCTTTGAAAGCCAATGTATATCTATTACACTTACAGTTCTAGTCAATATGTACACTAAATTTTCATCAGAAATACTTGTATCACTATTTCGATTTCAAAACTTTACAGCTGAAAAAGTAGATCCAAGTTGTTCGAAACATACTTAAAAGTTTATGATAACTGGATGAAGGACCAGTTTTTAAATTTAAATTTTAACTCATTTAAATTAAATTAAAAATTTAGTTCCTCAGTAGCATTAATCATAATTCAAGCGCTTAATAGCCACATGGGGTTGGATAGCAAGGGCTGTTATCCAAATCCATATCTATCTCAGTGAAAGAAACCCCACAGAACATCTCAAATATACTGTAAAAGGGTATTTTTGGAAATTGAATAAAAATTGTTCTCCTTAAATGAGAATCTTTCTGTTTAACATCTTTCTCCCAAAGCCTTAAATGACCCATTTCCTTATCTTGAGAAATCTACGATAGAGTCATCAGCTTTAACATACTAATAAACCTCTAATAAAACATAAGCACCTCTAGGATGCATTTCCACAATTATATTATTCATTAAAGGAAAAAAGCAGGTCAAATGCTTTTGTTGATTTTGTATACAGACACACGATTTTGTATTGATTTATTTATTCTGCTGAGGAACCCTTCTCAAACTGAAGGGTAGGGTAACAGGAAGCTGGAAAGATTAAATAATTTGAGGAAATATTTTAGTAAGTTCAGGTCCTGTCCTAGTTATATCTTTTCTAGCAATATCAAAATATGAATAACCTGTGAAAGCCATTCATTTGTAAATGAACTAATACAAAATCAAGAACAGGCAACTGACCCAAAGCTAAGTGAAACTTTGCAAAGCCATGTTCTTGCCTCTCACTTCTGCAGGGTTAATGGTTAAGAACTTGGGCTACTGAGTCAAGCTATCTGGGTTGGAACCCTGGCTCTCTCATTTGTTACCAATTTAACTTTGGATGGTTTACTTAACCTTTCTGTGCCTCATCTGTAAATGGCCATAATAACAAGACCTAAGTCACAGATTGTTATGAGGAATAAATAAGACTTTACATGAGATAAAACATCTTAACACAGCACTAATCCCGGCACACAGTATAAGTCAAACAATTATCACTACTTTTAGCCCAGAAATCAGGATAACAGAGACGGGTATATATCTTCAATAAATAATGGTTATAAATGAACAATATAAGTCCAAACACTTTATAAATACTAAAGTGCTATATGAGTATAAGCTATTTTTATCCTATATAAAGTAAGTTTACAAGGTAGCTCTGTTCAGAGAACAATGTATTTAATGAAAGAAATCCCCGATTTATCCAGGCGCAGTGGCTAATGCCTGTAATCCCAGCAATTTGGGAGGGACGGCTTGAGCCCAGGAGTTCAAGACCACCCTGGGAAACTTAGGGAGGCCCCATATCTACAAAAATGTATAAAAATTAGCCAAGCAGGGTGGCACATGCCTGGGATCTCAGCTACTCAGCAGGCTGAGATTAGAGGATTGCTTGAGCCCAAGAGGTTGAGGCTGCAGTGAGCTATGATGGCACCACGACACTCTAGCCTGGGTGACACAGCAAAACCCTATCTCAAAAAAAAGAAAGAAGAAAGGAAAGAAGAGAGAAAGAGAAAGGAAAGAAGGAAGGAAGGAAGGAAGGAAGGAAGGAATCCTGAATTCAACAAATTGAATCTTCACAATGTGGCTTACTAAGTTATGTTGAAGTTTTTATAAAGCCTTTCCCCAAAAATCAAACCCACATTCATTCACCTAAAAAGTCCTAACATACACACCAAAACAAAATACAAGTTATTTATCAGTCAGCATCACTTTAGGGTCATCCACGGCTCTACAGGCAAAGAAGCATCGGATTTAACAGAATGGTCAACAAACTGCCTTGTGATAGTCTAGAGAATTCACATATAAAAATCTCAAACGTCTAAAAACAGACAAATTGTCTGTTTTCAGTAATATTTTATGCACCTTCTTCACTTTCCTTGATCAGATCTCCTAACAAAATTGCCTCTTATTGGGTTTTCTGTCTTTTTCCTTCCCCTTTCTCCACCCTGGTGCAGTCATTAACTGGTATTAAAGGGCCAAAAGAGAGGTAGTAGCAGTGAATAGGAGAAACAGACTAATCTAACAATCGGATAAGTAGCCCTAGAATAACGAAGAAGGCCTAATTAAAACTTCAAAAGCCTTATAACAGGTGATTCTAACCAGTCATAAAACTGTCACCTCCCTGGGTGGTAAAAAAAAAAAAAAAAAAAAAACACTTAAAAACTCATTTTATTATTTAAGTTAATTAAAGATACAAAGTATACGAAACAGCCATTACTATGCCTGACCCAAGATGTGTCACTAAAATAGTAACTATAGAAATGCTTAGAGGGGAGAATTTTTAGAATAATTTTCTGGAAAGACTACAAGACTGGGAGATTGTTAATAGTTTCTAATTTCTTGGAGTGTCGATTATTTTTATAATCCTTAAAGCATAAATAAGGAGAAGTGAATTAACAGTAGACTCTCAGAGCTGTGAAAGCCACGCACTTACTCTAGGATGAATGCTTCATTAATTTTTCACACAGTGTGATGATGTTGCAATTTTCCATGAGCAACTATCAGAGCTTTCCTTCTTGATAAGTATCAAAGCAGCCGAAATTACATCGAATACTCGTGCCTGTCATTGGCCGAAATATAATTTCAATACTAGGATGTACCTAGTATTTCCAGACTCACACCCTGGCCTGGGTAACGTTACGATTACATTGTATCCACCCTGCCTAATGTCAGTATGTTTCACACAGTCACCCATTTCACCCTTCCTCTGGCTAAAGAGTTTTCTCCTTCTGTAGACCTCTCCCCAGTGAATTTTACCTTAAATTCCACTCCCATTCCAACACCCAAGAGGCCAGATCTGTCTCCTCTACCCACACGCGGGGGCATGTCTAGATCCCCGTGATGCTGAAAAAGATGTCCCATTTGCACAGACATCAGAACCCGAGTGGGCGCGCGGCGGGCCCTGCGGTCGCCGGCGCTGACAGTCAGATGCTTTGTCTCCTGCCTGGGAAGGCCGGAGCTGCATGGACACGTATGACAGACATTCTAGAACTAATAAAAAAGAACACCACAGCCCCGCGCACAGGCAGCTCCTCCCGGACAGGCGATAGCCCAAGGCGGCCAGACCTGAGGCGACTGATCCCGCGAGGGGACGGAGGGGAGTGACGAGGGCTTTTCCCCCAGAGAAGTCAAGACGGCCCCCCAGGGACCCGGCGCCGCGCAGCCGCCAGCCACCTGCAAACACAGACGGCGTGAGGGCGGCGCAGTCGCCCTGCCAGCACCCGGCCGCGCCTGCCAGGCCGGCGGGGATTCACTGCCTCAGTTTCCTCAGCTGCAGAACCCAGCCGGGACGCCCCTCAGGTCGCTCCACTCCGGTAGCCGGTGCTCCGCGCCACAGCCAGGTCCTTGCCGCGCCCTCAACCCGCCACCCGCCGCCCGCCGCCGGCAGACCGTCCTCACCTGACAGCCACCCGCACGGAGCTCTCGTCCGGGGCGCCCAACATGCTGGCGGCGGGCAGCGATCGGGCCGTCGGGCCTCGGCACCGCAGAGCTGAGGCGCCGCTGGGGCCGCGGGACTCGGGCGCAGTAGGCTGGGGCGTCTGCGGGCGGCCGGCTCACCTCCGCCGCGCTCCAGCCATGTTGGGCGACTGAATGGAAAGGTGGCGGCGGCGCTGAGGCAGCAAGAGGAGGAGGTGATTCACGGCTCGCGGGCGCCCGCCCCTTCTCCACCGTTCACCCCCCAGGATCTGGGGCGGGGACAAAGCGCGCTTGAACGGCGAGCGCGCCTGTGGAGAAGCCGACAGGCCGCCAGCGGCCTCAGGGCGGCCGGGTGAGTGCGCCCTGCCCCCTCCGGTGGGGACGCGGCCTCCCAGCGGCCAGGCTGGGGACTCCACGCCCGCCGGGGCGCTCCGGGCTCCTCGCCCCGCACTGCGTCAGCCGCCGCCGCGCGGCTCGGCCCCACCTCGCCCTCCCCCAGCCTGCGCCCCGCCCTGCCCTCGTCGGGACACTGCCTGGCGCTGCTGGGCAGGGAGGCGAGGGGGAGGGATGCCTGCCGCCGGCTGCCCTCGCCCGAGGGCGACCAGCCTGTGCGCCCTTCCAGGCTCTTCTGGGAGAAGGAAGCAGCCAGTGCACGCGCTGCTGCCCGGTCCCTTCTCAAATCGAAGCTTGATTCAGCGGCGCGCCGGGAGCCAGCCAGCTGCTGCTGCAGTTCGGCTTTGTGTCCCACGCATAGCCTTATTGTCCTCTCTGCAGCTTGGACTTTGACCCCCTTCCCTAGCCCCCAGCTGAACGCCCTCCCTCCTCGCTCCCCGGAGTCGGTCATTCATGCTAAACGGACTCCCGGGTTTGTCCACTGTCTCTGGACAGCTGGGCTGTTCTACAGTTCATCGCCCGTTTACCAGCTCGGGTGGGATATGGAAATGATTTACTCGAGACTCCTGAATGCGTTTCTGTTCAATCATTTGTACACTGGTAAATGAACTGCACCCTGGTACTGCCAAGTGTTCCCAGAACTGAATATATCCACCAAGACCTGCTGTGTAGTAAATCCTTCCAAACTGATTTTCTTTCCCTTCTGGCCTTTAAAAAGCACCTCCCAATCCCAGGATTCTCTCAACATTGACCCATTGTGGTTTCTGTTTGTCACTATTGTGCTTCCACATGCCTTCAGATAGCTCTGTGGAAACAGCCTTTATTAGCTTTGCCACAGAGTATCTTTTGTGGACTGCTCCATACATCTCTATAAACAAACATGTGGCTTCATACAAAATAGTATCACAAATTAAATGGCACTGTCCAAATAAAGGCACTACCTCAAATGCCTGCAATCTACAATCACATAACTAATCATCTTGTTCAGCAGTGAGACAGCAGTGTGGCTCAGAGAAGGCTGCAACACTTTGGGAAAAACAAGAAGTGTTTGATGATTTAAAGCCATGGGAAGGCCGATGGGGTATATAATTATAGATAGTTTTCAATTTATTCTGTCCCTTAATCTCACTACCCCTAAATCTTAACAGACATGTAACTGGGAGGTAAAGAGGGCAGAGATGCTGAGTATCCTTCTATAGATCAAATTGGTGGGAAAGCTCTCCTCTGGCTACTCTTTGGAGGGCCTTTCCTAGCCTCAAAATTTATCCATCAACAAATCAGAGCTGCATTTCACCCTGCCCTGGCAAGCCCATATCTGGGTGGATCTGGGCTGGCCACCTTGCTTCTTTTGTTGATGAAAGCTGCAAGGAAAGCAAGAATGGCCCAGCACATTTAACAAGAAAACTAAAGAGAAATTTGTATAATTCAAGACCCTCTTTTAAAAAAAAGTTCTTTTTAATTTTATTTTATTTTGAGACAAAGTCTTGCTCTGTCGCCAGGCTGGAGTGCAGTGGCGTGATCTCGGCTCACTGCAACCTCTGCCTCCCGGGTTCAAGCGATTCTTCTGCCTCAGCCTCCTGAGTAGCTGGGACTACAGGCGTAAGCCACCATGCCCAGCTAATTTTTGTATTTTTAGTAGAGACAGGGTTTCACCACATTGGCCAGGCTGGTCTTGAACTCCTGACCTTGTGATCCACCCGCCTCGGCCTCCCAAAGTGCTGGGATTACAGGCATGAGCCACCGCACCCAGCCTATTTTATTTTTTGAGACAGCGTCTCGCTCTGTCGTCCAGGCTGGAATGCAATGGTGTGATCTCAGCTCACTGCGACATCGACATCCTCCTCCGGGGTTCAAGGGATTCTCGTGCCTCAGTCTCCGGAGTAGCTGGGATTTCAGGCATGTGCCAACACATCCAGGTAATTTTTGTATTTTTAGTAGAGATGGGATTTCACCATGTTTACCAGGCTGGTCTCAAACTCCTGACCTCAAGTGATCCGCACACCTCAGCCTCCCAAAGTGCTGGGATTACAGGCATGAGCTACCTCACCTGGCCAAAAAAAATTCTCATTTTAAATAACAATAGTATACATATATGTCTCAGTAAGGGGAGTCACAAACACAAATGCCTACAGGAGCCAGGCAGGTAGCTCAAAAGAGCAGAGCAAGATGAATACTATGATAAAGGTGAGGACTATCATAAAATAGAGACACAGGCCCCTTCCAAAGGCGGTGGCCATCCTCAGCTCTGGCTGAATATTGCCTTGATGAAATGCAAATCCAATGCTGCCAAGATTTTTATTTCTTGTATGTATGCTGCTTCTCAAGAAAAAGAGAAAAACAGATCTTTATGCAAAAACTCCTTAGTTTTAAACACCAACAACTAATTCAGCACAATATTTACATATGCTGCAAACCAGTCAAAATATGTCTCAGGCCAACTTTAGTCCCAAGACACCAGGCTGGAACTTCTGGACAAAATATTAGCACCAATAACAGCTGTGGCTTTGGGTTCATATTGCACGTGGTTTCAGGAAGAGGCAGTGTAGAAATTCAAATTCTCATTAATGACCTAGTCAGTAATTTTTCCCCAAATTTCTAAAGTTGTAAAATTAACATACTATTTTGTATTTAGTTCCAATTCATTTACAGCTGCTATAACACCTTTCCTTATGACTCCTCTTTTTTTTTTTTCTGAGACGGAGTCTCGCTCTGGAGTCTCGCTCTGTCACCCAGGCTGGAGTGCAGTGGCACCATCTCGGCTCACTGAAAGCTCCGCCTCCTGGGTTCACGCCATTCTCCTGCCTCAGCCTCCCGAGTAGCTGGGACTACAGGCGCCCGCTACCACGCCTGGCTTAACTTTTTGTATTTTTAGTAGAGACGGGGTTTCACCATGTTGGCCAGGATTGTCTCGATCTCTTGACCTTGTGATCCACCCGCCTCAGCCTCCCAAAGTGCTGGGATTACAGGCGTGAGCAATCGCGCCTGGCCATGACTCCTCTAAATAATCTTAATTTCTTAATTTCAAGAAAGTTCTAAGGGAAGAGCTTTTACTGCAAGAGTGGTTTAAGTCCTATTCCAATCACTGACTCAATAAATATTTTAAGTGATTATATGCAAACAAAGTGAGGGACAACAGTGATTTAGAGAAGAATAAGACTATGTCAGTGCTTACAAGGAGTTTACTGTCTAGCACAGGAAGATATGTTTGAAAATACTAAATGGAATAACAGGAATTACGAGAGAAATACGATGAATTTTACCTGGACGGGTAAGGAATTCTTCAGATATAAACCGCATAGGATGGTCTCCCTGAGTCTACTCTTGCCTTCATATTGCAGGAATAATGTTTTTGTTGTTTTTTTTTTTTTTTTTTTTTTTTTGAGACAGAGTATCACTGTTGCCCAGGCTGAAATAGAGTGGGGCAATCTTGGCTCACTGCAACCTCTGCCTCCTGGGTTCAAATGATTCTCCTGCGTCAGCCTCCCGAGTAGCTGAGATTACAGGCACCCACCACCTTCCCTGGCTAATTTTTGTATTTTTAGTAGAGACGAGGTTTCGCCATGTTGGCCAGGCTGGTCTCGAACTCCTGACCTCAGGTGATCCGCCTGCCTTGGCCTCTCAAAGTGCTGTGATTACAGGTGTGAGCCACTGTGCCTGGCCAGAATAATGTCCTTTTAAACATAAGTCATTTATGTCATTTCTCTGCCTGAAACCTTCCAATGGCTACTAACACAAATAGAATAAATTATTTTACACTTTAAGACCTTCACACACTGTCCCTGCCCCAACTCTGACCTCACCTTTTGCCACTCTATACCTTAACAACTACTTTTTGGTGAGACTGGTCTTCTTTCTATTTCTGGAACTCATAAAGTTCTTTCCTGCCTTAGGGTCTTTGCACTAGCTATACCCTCTCCCTGGAATGTTCTTTCCCCAGACCTTCCCAGCGTTGGCTTTTTTTTTTCTTTTTTAAATTTCTAGGTTATCAGTTTAAATGCTGTCTTCTCAAAGAGGCCTCTCCTGATCACCCAGTCTAAAATAGCACCCCCACAAAGACCAGCTACCTGATTTGCACAACCCGGTACAAAATGAAGATGTGAGGGATCTTGTAAGAAAAGGAGGATAAAAATGATATGAAAAGTATGAAAATAGAAAGTTTTTCCCCTTCCTTTAAGCTCTCTTGTGTCATGGTATTTTTTATTTGCTATTTAATGTCATTCTCCAGAAAGAAAAGTTAAAGTTTTAGATATTTCCATGACTTTCTCCATTCATCTTTATAGTGTACAATGCTGGTTTTAAGTATCAATAGAAGAGCATTTAACTCTTACATGGGATTATAAAAATTATACAACTTATTTCATAGTTCATACATGCATTTTATTCTTCACAGTAGAAACACTGCACAAAACTAACTCAACTGTTTTTATTTCATACACACATATGCTAATAACATTTCCTACCTTTGACTTATAGTTTAATGAGGAAGAACTGAAAAGAAAGGAAACTACTCTGTCCCGTCTTTCCCTTTCCTTTTACTGACATGGTTTGGCTCTGTGTGCCCACCCAAATCTCACCTTGTTTGTGATAATCCCCATGCATCAAGGACAGGACCAGGTGGAGATAGTTGAATTGCAGGGGCAGTTTCCACCATGCTGTTCTGATAGTGAGTGAGTTCTCATGAGATCTGATGGTTTTGTAAGGGGCTTATCCCTTCACTTGGCACTCATTCTCTCTCTTGCTACCCTGTGATGAGGTGCCTTCCACCATGATTTTAAGTTTCCTGAGGCCTCACCAACCATGCAAACCTGTGAGTCAAACCTCTTTCCTTTGTAAACTACCCAGTCTTTGGTATTTCTTCATAGCAGCATGATAAGGGACTAACACATTACATCATCACTTTTGGAGTTAATGGCTGGCTGCTACAGGAAGTAATGAAAGAAGAAAAGAATAAGACTGGGTTCTTTGGTCATCTTTCAGAATGTCATTGCCTTCTTTTTGCATTGGAGGTGTTAAAGTAAACTATGGCCTGAGAAGGACTCTGTACTTCTATATTTGAGTCCTTGTGGATGAACTGTAACCTAGCTTAATAGACAAAATTGAAAACCTAACTTTGTAGCATGTACCTGTAATAATAGCTGAGTGTTGGCCAATCCCAGCAGCCATACTTCAACCACTCATAGACTGCAGAATGTGCAAACTGCATTCAAATAAGGCAAACACCGAGTAGTAACCCATTTCACTGTTTCTGTACCTCACTTCCGATCCCTGTACATCACTTTACCTTTTTTGTCTATAAATTTGTTCTGAACACGAGGCACCCCTGGAGTCTTTATTAATCTGCTGTGATTCTGGGGGCTGCTCGATTCGCAAATTGTTCAATGCCCAATTAAACTCCTTTAAATTTAATTCGGCTGAAGTTTTTCTTTCATCAGAAGCAAGTTCTGGTTTGAGAGAAGCATGGCTTCTAAACATATCAGCATCCCTGCTTCCTCCATGGAAGACATAGAACATTTATCTCACACTGGCTTTGAATCTCACTGAATTCTCCAGGGTGGTGATTCAACCGGAATTCCATGCTCATGAGAGATCACAAATGCTACATAAGAATGGCATGGCAAGGAACAGAGGACATGCATGTTCCACATATGTCTTCTGCTTATTCATATGTCACAGTGCCTTATCAAACCACACTTATAAAACACAAGTCAGAAGATAAAATTAAGAATTTCAAGACACTGACAGCAGAATATTATTAAACCAAGAGTGTGGCCCTTCTGAACAGAAGGCTCTGTGTAACTGTACTGATCTCTGACCTTGTACACTCAGTTACGAACTATCATATCAGTATTTTATTTCTTCGTAGCCCTTATCACTAGCTGATATTGTCTTATTTTTTGTTTATTGTCTGCCTCCCTGCATTTGAATATGAGATCCAAGATAGCAGAGAACATTTCTGCTTTATTCACAGATATTTCTGTAGTTCCCTCAACAGTCTGACATGTAATTTAATGTCTGACACATATTAGGGGTCATTAAATATTAGCTGAATGACTATATGTCTTTGGACAAATATGAGCCCTTTCTAGTCTCAGTTTTTTATAAGTAAGTAATGTACTTCCAAGCTTATTGAGTTGTTTAGGGGTTTAAAGAGCTTTGCTTATCATATGTAAATCACAGCACCAGCTCCCAGTAAGTGCACATCAAAACTAATTTTATAATAATTATTTTTGCCCAGTGCGGTGGCTCATGCCTATAATCCCTGCAGCTTGGGAGGCCAAGGCAGGTGGATCACTTGAGGTCGGGAGTTCGAGACCAGCCTGATCAACATGGAGAAACCCCATGTCTACTAAAAATACAAAAAAATAGCCGGGCATGGTGGCGCATGCCTATAATCCCAGCTACTTGGGAGGCTGAGGCAGGAGGACTGCTTGAACCTGGGAGACAGGGGTTGCAGTGAGCTGAGATCACGCCATTGCACTCCAGCCTGGGCAACAAGAGCAAAACTT
Organism: Gorilla gorilla gorilla; assembly: GCF_029281585.2. Lineage (NCBI taxonomy): Eukaryota > Metazoa > Chordata > Mammalia > Primates > Hominidae > Gorilla > Gorilla gorilla. The sequence continues at coordinate 61,828,432 of NC_073234.2, read as the reverse complement.
CATCTTAAAATAAATAAATAAATAAATAAATAAATAAATAAATAAATAAATAAATAAATATTTGTATAAATACATTGTTTTTAAAGCAGGTACTGATGCTGCAGCTGCACCTGTCTAAGGTACATTTGGAAGAAAGATTCATTACAGCACCTACTGTAAGGCAGCCAAAAAGAGGCAGCCAAAAAGAAGTTACAGCATGCATTAGTGTAACTATCTCACTGGTTTTCTCCCTCTAGGCCATCTACCCTGTGTTTTCTAGTTTCCACATTCTAATCAGTCATTAAACGTTATTTGACTCTTCCTTTTGGCTGCTAGCAAAAAAGATGAAAAGAAAAAGATCTGATTATAATTTTGTATGCAAACATCTGGCTTTGGAAAAGCATGCCTAGACAACTATCCCTTCAGAAATATTTTTGGAAAAATCTTTAGAAAGCTAACCCTTAATGCCACAATCAGAAATATCAGTTTTCCTTCAGTGATTATTTATGAGTGGGTGTGTGTGTGTGTGTGTGTGTGTGTACATTTTCCCCACTAATAATGAAAAGTATTTACATGCATAGGGCTCTTTCATCATGCCAGTGCATGGAGTTAAGTCCAACAAGTGTTATTTCACTTAATTCTCTCAACAGCCTAGAAGGTGGGTACATTTATTTATTTATTTATTTATGACAGGTTCTGGCTTTATCGCCCAGACTAGAGTCCAGTGGCATGATCACAGCTCACTGCAGCCTCAACATCCAGATTCGGGGAGCCTCCCACCTCAGCCTCCTAGTAGCTGGGATCACAGGTGTGCACCACCATGCCCAGCTAATTTTTTAAGGTTTTTTAGAGCCGGGTCTTGCCATGTTGCCCAGGCTGGTCTCAAACTCCTGGGCTCAAACGTTCTGCCTGCCTTCACCTCCGGACGTGCTAGGATTACAGATGGGAGCCTCTGCACCCAGCATTGGTAGGATTTTTATTTCCATTTTACGTAAGAGGAACTAGAAGCCTTCCCAATAATCTCTGATAAAATGTTATCTACATTTCAAGCCCAATTCAAAACCACCTTTTTCTTCAGCCTTTTCCTGAGTTTACTCCTCTCCTGGACCAAATGTATCTTTTCCTTCTGCCAAATCTCCATTGCATCTTGCTTATGTTTTAGTTGTGGTAATGATCACTTTCTGACTCAACTAGACTGCAAATTCCTAAAAGGCAGTATTTGTGGAAAACCCAGAAGGGCAGCCAATACTTACTTGTTGAATAAATAAATTGGTGATTACCAGCAGAAGGGCATGCTCTGCTTTGGTTTCCACATAAAGCAAGTTTTCAGTGTAGATATCTGCTGCCTACTGGTTATAGTTCTCAGATAGACTATTTCCAGACCATAATGTCTATTAAAGGTGGCTTTCAAACACTCAGGAAGAAAAGTAGAGCACCACTTGAGTTTCTGTAAACCAGCAAATGTAAGCAATGCTCCTGTAATTTTGGAGATAAAAGATATTTTACAATTCTACTCCATCCTACTAATTTTGCAGGTTAGGAAGTTTATTAATTTTGTGAAGAGGAGAATTCACCACCACACCAGTTCCACCTACTTCCCAACACACACACCACCACCACCACCACCACCACCACAACCACCACCACCACCACCACCGTAAGTTAATGGTAGAGATAAATTAAAATTCAGGTACCTTGACTCCCTTTTCTGAGCTCTTTGTCCTTCACTGTCAGTTTCACTATCATTGTATTTTTGGGACTTAGAAAAAAATCTCAGCCTGCACTACAACAAGTGTTTGCATGTGAAGAATATGTGCTGAAATAATGAGATGATTTTAAATTCTAATAGTAGTAATTTATCTTATAATAAAAGCAGTTTAACATTTTATAAACTCATTTTAATGACTCATAACATTACTGAAAAATCAAACTTTTAACTATATGCATATTTTCTCTTTTTATTTTTATTTATTTTGAATAGGGTGTGAGTTATTTCTGGGTGGGAAGTAAGGGTTTGAGGAAATTTATTTTCCTTCTTTGTATCTTTTCATACTAGTTGAAATTTTTTAAATGATATGAATCACTTCTGAAAAGCAGTGAAATTCTAAGAAAAAAAAGACAAGAAGCTCAACTTTTATTCATTAAGAATAAACAATTAGATAAAATTTAGATTTCATCGTTCACATTTAAGATCAGAGTTTGAAATCTAACTGAATTTAAGAACCTGGACCTGAGTTCCCTGCATAAGGGAAATTCAAAGAATAAAGCCTCCCCTCCAGTGCTTTGGACATTTGTTGAGTTTGCAGCATATGCGTATTGCAGACAGCTTGATTACCCTCAAAGTACTGGCCCAGTTAATTGCATTCAAATGCAAATTACAGCTATTAAGTCATGCTGGTTCTGAGCCAAAATCTCTAGCCAAATTTGTAAGAGGAGTATGTTTTTTCCTAACTGTGCAGGACCAAACTTGATATGCAGTTTGGGATAGTCATTCATTAGAACCTCATTCTTTGTGTGTGTGTGTTTTTTTAAATTTTATTTTAGAGTATTATAGAACTGAATCACTGAAAGATAATTTTATTAGCCATTTTTAAGAGGGAACATTTCACCATTTACCACCCCCTCATCTTTTATTTATTCATCAATACCACCATTCTTTTCCTCCATCTGTTGATTGGAGTTCCTGCCTTTTTTTTTTTTTCCTAACCATTTTCTTTTCTTGTTACCACCACATGGATACTTTTCAAATTCTCATGGTTCTGGACACCCTGAGCCAAAAGATTAATAAAGCCCTGAATTTTTCATCCATATTCTCTTTTCATAAACCTCTATCAATTAAAAATATGAAGTTGTCTTTTTAAGTTGGGGATAATATATATTTCACTAACTTCTTCACTGAACATGTGCTTAGATTTACCTCCCCTCAAAAAAAAAAATTTTTTTTAAGCTACAGTAGAGTAACAAAGCCCTAACATCTAGATACCTAAGTATTCCCTATGCAGATGCCCGTTTGGTAGAATTGATGCTTTTTAAGCACAAATATGCATGTTACCTTTCTAAGATGCTTTACCTAAATCAAAGTAAAACTCTGCTTTAATCTCCTTGGTTGGTTCTGAGACCAGTTATTTCACAGTAGGCTCTACCAAGGAAGCCTTCCCAGACAGGAGAAACTGATGACATTTGTATTGATTTTATAATGCTAAGCTACTCCTCTAATTTTTGCAGTAGTGCAAAGTGAAAAACCATTTCTGATAGAAAAATTGTTGTTAAACTCCCTTTTTGGCCCAAATGACTCTTTAAAGGACTTGTTTCTAAATCTGATGTTAACAATAGGGATTAAAAAAAGATATGGACACAGTAAGATGTTGATGGACAATAAATTAACAACAAGATCATGGCAGCGCCTGAACACACTTGCTTATGCACGCACCACCACCACCACCACCACAACAAAAAGGTGTTTTTTTTTTATGTCAATGAGAAGTCAGGGGTGTAGGTACAGTGTTCATAGTACAGGATAGTACAGGAATTTAATAGAAAATACAGGAAATGCTTTAAACTTTGTGAGTGGAAGAGTGATAAGATAAAGGCAGGATTTTTTTAAATGTGCTAAGTAAAATAAGATTTTAAAAAGGATTATGAATCTGGTCCAAGTCTATGAGATGTACTGGGGACACTCAGTCAGGTCACCAGATCATACTGTCATACTTTTTTAGTTATGACATGGTAAGGCCTGAACTAGGCTTTTTCTTTTCTTTTCTTTTCTTTTTTTTTTGAGATAGAGTCTCACTCTGTCTCTCAGACTGAAGTGCAGTGGCACAGTCTCCGCTCACTGCCACCTTCACCTCCCGGGTTCAAGCAATTCTCCTGCCTCAGCCTCCCAAATAGCTGGGATTACAGGTGCGCTCCACCACACCCAGGTAATTTTTGTATTTTTAATAGAGATGGGGTTTCACCACGTTGGCCAGGCTGGTCTCAAACTCCTGACCTCAAGTGATCTGCCCTCCTCCGTCTCCTAAAGTCCTGGGATTACAGAAATGAGCCACCACGCTCGGCCTGAACTAGGCATCCTAATAGTGAATATGGTAAAAATGGAGAAGTAGAACTTATAAATGAAAGACATTCTAAAAGGAAAAATGAACAGGAATTAGCAACAGAGGAGAAGAATAATAGGAGGTTAAGGTATTAAACTCCCTGCCATTTAAAATGTTCAGTCATAGGCTAGAAAAACACTCCCTGAAGATATCATCAAAAAGGTGAAAGCATCAACTAGGAAGGATGAGGGGGAAATGTGAACTAAAGGGCCTCTTGAAGTCCTGCCAATCAGAGATTACGAATTTATGAGTGGTTTTAAAAAATATTCCTAAATCTAGGCAATTGAGAGAATAACGATATCATTAGCAGAAACAGGCAAGTTGAGCGGGAAGAAAGGAAAGCTCATCTGATAGGAAACAGAAAGTGTATGGCAGAAAGAACACTTGGGTTGGAAGTAACATGACAAAAATAAAGGCAGAACAAGAGCATCAAGGCACTAGACGAACCCAAAGGAATGAAGACAGGGAAGGAATCAATGGATCTATCACATCAGCAAAGCTAATTATAACTGCGAGAGAGTAGTTTCAATAGGACAGGTGAAAAAAAAGCCAGGTGTCTGACCGGGTGTGGTGGCTCATGCCTGAAATCCCAACACTTTGGGAGGCCAAGGTGGGCAGATCACTAGGTCAGGAGATCGAGACCAGCCTGGCCAACGTGGTGAAACCCCGTCTCTACTAAAAATGCAAAAAAAATATTAGCTGGGCATAGTGGCGCGTGCCTGTAGTCCCAGCTACTCAGGAGGCTGAGGCAGGAGAATAGCTTGAACCCAGGAGGCAGAGGTTGCAGTGAGCCAAGATTGCACTACTGCACTCCAGCCTGGGTTACAGAGCGAGGCTCTTGTCTCAAAAAAAAAAAAAAAAAAAAAAAAAAGAAGAAGAAGAAAAAGAAAAGCCAGGTGCCCAAGGAGCTAAGAATTGGTAGTAGGAAGGCAAGGAGACAGTTCACAATTTCAGAAAGCTCACTAATGAATGTACAAAAGGGATCAGTCTAAATTCCATTTCCATTTGTAAATTACTAAATCAATTTAAGTGTTTCAGCGCATAAACGATCCCATATTTAAAACTATTTTCATCGGCTTGTCTCCATTCTACCCCTTATTTCTTTGGGCAAATTCTACACAATCTTGAAAGTATTGTTAGACTCCTCTCTTGCACTTATGCTAGACCAAGGACACCTTTTGGATACTCACACTGTATATGGGTATAATTAAAGTATTAATTTATTTTAAATTTATTTGTTTAAACATGGCTTCTGCGCTAGATTGTAAACTTTTAAAGTAGATACCATGCCTGATACATTGTACTTACAATTCCAAATACAATGCATATCATTTGATACTCAGTATCAAATCTTTATGGATGACCTAAAAATCCCTCTTCTAGCAACATTGTCTTTGAAGTACAAATAGCTATTAGAAGTTGACTGTGGCCTGGCACAGTGGCTCACACCTGTAATCCCAGCACTTTGGGAGGCCAAGGCGGGTAGATCACTTGAGGCCAGGAGTTCAAGACCAGCCTGGTCAACATGGTGAAACCCAATCTCTACTAAAATTACAAAAATTAGCCAGATGTGGTGGTGTGCGCCTCTAATCCCAGGTACACCCGAGGCTGAGGCAGAAGAATCACTTGAACCTGGGAGGTGAAGGTTGCAGTGAGCCAAGATTGTGCCACTGCACTCCAGCCTGTGTGACAGAGCAAGACTCTGTCTCAAAAAAACAAAAACAGAAAAGAGTTGACTGTGCTTGATTTTCCCAAGATACTCTCTAGTTTTAGACCACCAATTTAGATAACTATATCTTGGACTTCTTTGTAGGTCTTCCCTTCCCAGTTTCTAAATTTTGAAACTCCCAGGTCTTGTCCAAAGTTCTCTTTCTTTTCCTTTTTACATTTTCTCCCATAGCTCAAATTCAGTCTATATGGGGGTTACCAGCCATTCATATTTCTATTTAAACAAAAAGCTTAAAAGTAAGAAATAAATATTTAAGAATAGAAAGCTGCTCAAATAAAAACATAAAGAAAGAAAAATATTTTTGTATGGCTGTACAATGTGTTTGTGGTTTAAGCTAAATGCTATTACAAAAGAGTCAAAAAGTTCTAAAAAATTAAAACATAAGGTTAAAAGTTACAATAAGTTAACGTTAATTTACTGAAGAAAAATTTTTATTTATGGTGGCCTAAGAATACAATGTTTATAAAGTCTACAGTATTGTGCAGTAATGTCCTAGGCCTTCACATTCCCTCACCACCCACTGACTCACCCAGAGCAACTCACTTATAGTCCTGCAAGCTCCATTCATGGTAAGTGCCCTACACAAGTGTACCATTTTTTATTTTTTATACCGTATTTTTACTGTATATTTTCTACGTTTAGATGTGTTTAGATATACAAATGCTTACCATTTTGTTACAGTTGCCTACAGCATTCAGTATAGTAACATGCTATACAAGTTTGTAGCCTAGGAGCAATAAGCTACACTACACAACCTAGATGTGTAGTAGGCTGTATGGTCTAGGTTTGCGTAAGTACATGCTATAATGTTTGTACAATGACAAAGTCAACTGAAGATGCATTTTTTAGAATGTATCCCCATCATTAAGCGACACATGACTGTGTATACACACACACATACACACACAAGTGTAGGTGTGTACATTAATTTATTATTATTTTTTGTTTTAAAGACAGGGTCTCACTCTGTCACCCAGGGTGGAATGTGGAATGCAGTGGCATAGTTGCAGCTCATAGCAGCCTCAAATACTTGGGCTCAAGCAATTTTCCCTCCCCAACCTCCTATGTAGTTGGGACTACATGTGCACCCCACCATGTCCAGTTAATTTTTTGAAATTTTTTTGTATTGGCTAGGTGCAGTGGCTCATGCTTGTAGTCCCAGTACTTTGGGAGGTTAAGACAGGTGGATTGCTTAAGCTCAGGAGTTCGAGATCAGCCTGGGCAACATGGCAAAACCCTGTCTCTCCAAACAAACAAACAAACAAAAAAATGGTTGCATGTGGTGGTACATGCCTGTAGTCCCAGCTACTCTGCGGGCTGAGGTGAGAAGATGGCTTGATCCTGGGAGTTAAGGCTGCAATGAACAGAGATTGGGCCACTGCACTCCAGCTTGGGTGACAGAGGAAGATGAAGGAAGGGAGAAGGGAGGAAGGGAAGGAGGGAGGGAGGGACGGGGGGGATGGGGGTGCTGGGTCTCCCTATGATGCCCAGGCTGGTCTCAAACTCCGGGCCTCAAACAATCCTCCCACCTCATCCTCCCTAAGTGCTGGGATTACAGACATGAATGACTGCACCCAGTCTTAACTGATTAAAAAAAAAAAAAAGACTTACAAAAAGTTGTGAAATAGAACACACAGTTCCCATATGCCCAGGTTCCCTTATATAACAATTTATGTAAGTATACCACAATTGTCAAACCAGCATATTATCATTTGTTTACAAAATGTCCTTGTTCTGTTCCAGGGGACCCAATCTAGGATCCTCCTTTGCATTTAGCTGTCATGTCCTCTTAGTTTTTTATCTGTGGCTGTTTCTTCGTCTTTCAAGACCTTGGCACTTTTAAGAGTACTGACCATTTATTTTGTGGAAGGTCTGTTAGTTTGAGTTTTTCTGATGTTTTCTCAAGATTTGTTTGAGGTTATGCATTTTTTTGCAAGAATATCAGAGAAGTGATGTTGTACCCTTCGAAGTGCATTCTATTAAGAGGCACATGATGCCCATATGTCTTATCACATCACTAATGATATTAACTTTGATCTCATACCTGAGATGTCTGCCAGGTTTCTCCGCTGGAAAATTATTTTTTTGATCTGGGCTCATTGAAACATCTCAGAGAAGATATGTTGACAGTATGATAATCTTTTTTCTCATCATATTTTCATCCACTAATTCTAATATTTGTCAATTATTTCTTGTCTATAACAATTATTACTGGGATGTTCACCTAATAGTGATTTTCTATTTCCATCATACCTTCTATATTCATTAATTGGTATACTCTTATTTGAAGAAATAGCTACCCTTTCTCCCTCATTTATTTATTTCTTCCATGATTTATTTATATTAGTATGGGCTCATGGATATTAATTTGTTTTATTGATTATAAGGCATTAGAAAAGAATAAGAAAGCAAAGAAGGAGGGAAAAGGAGAGTGAAGAAAGACAATACTAGTCTTTCCTCAGAATATTACTAATGTGGTCCAAAGGTCATATTAGTAATATTGTAAACTTAGAAAACTATTCATGAGAAGTATTGTACTATAATAAAATAGAAGTTAGAATTTTAGAAAGAACATAAAACTATGGTAAGTTTTTAAATAGTTCTTACATATTTTGGGTATTCAATATTAAAATATAAAGATAGAAATTTTATTTTTGTAAGACATAAAAAGAACTATTAACTCAAACCTCAAGCTGTTGCCAAAACTAATGCATTACCTTCCCAGGAAATGCCTGACTCCAGCCTGTCCTATCCTTAATTCATCCTACACATTAGCATCTGTATACCAGAACAACTATCAAATTATCTGTGAATTCTTTTTCTATCATCAAGATTTTGGAAATATTTATCTGAGTATTTGGTTTTAGAAAAATGATTTAGTGACTGTATAAAATCGAAGTACTAGCAGTGTTGTTGCACTCCAGCCTGGGTGACAGAGCGAGACTCTGTCTCAAAAAAAAAAAAAAAAATACAAGTAGTGTTGTTAGTAGTGAAAAATCCACGAGACTGCAGCGACCTCAATTCTTGTCTCCTTGGAAGAAAGAATTCAACCGAGGGGAATAAGGCAGAGTGAGAAACCAAGGCAAGTTTTAGAGCAGGAGTGAAAGTTTATTAAAAAGTTTCAGAGCAGGGCCAGGTGCGGTGGCTCACACCTGTAATCCTAGCACTTTGGGAGGCCAGGGTGGGTGGATTGCCTGAGCTCAGGAGTTCAAGATCAGCCTGGGCAACGCGGTGAAACCCTGTTTCTACTAAAATACAAAAAAAAAAAAAAAAAGTTTCAGAGCAGGAACAAAAATAAAGTACACTTGGAAGAGGGCCAAACCAGTGACTTGAGAGATTCATGTGAATAGTTTGACCATTGACTTGGGGTTTTATACATTGGTATTCTTCTGGGGTCTTCCCTCATCTCTTCTCCCTAATTCTTTTTTTGGAGTGGCTGTCCACATGTGCAGTGGGCTGCCAACTCTTGGGAGGGGCCACATGCGCAGTGTGCTTACTGACGTTGTGCACGTGCTCATTGAGGCATTTTTCCCTTATCAGTTGAGTGTTCCTATAAGGTCATATGCCAGTTAAACTCTGCCATTTTGCCTCTTAGTGTGTATGCATGAGGTCACTCACCCAGCTCCTGAGATCTTATCGGGAAGCTGTGGATTACCAGTTTCAGTTGTTTCTGTCTGTTGGGAGACTGCCTTTCCCTGTTGCTGGCTGCAACCAATTATTATTTTAGAGGCAGTTTAACCACCACCTGACCATCAGCTGATGGTCACCTGACATTCCTGGTGGGGCAGGTGGTGCTCTCTCCTGCCTTGCTCGTGTCTGCTTGATTACCTACTATAATGGTGTCATTGCTATATATACATGCATTTCTCTAAAACACTTCCACAAATATCCATTCCTTACTACTCCTACTAACTTGATAAGGAATCCATAGAATAGTGTAGTTTCGAAATTGAAATGAAAGTATAGTTTGCAAGGCTGGGCGCAGTGGCTCACACCTGTAATCCCAGCACTTTGGGAGGCCGAGGTGGGCGGATCACAAGGTCAGAGGTTTGAGACCAGCCTTCCTAACATGGTGAAACTCCATCTCTAAAAAAAAAAAGAAAAAAAAAAAGAAAGTATAGTTTGCTACTTATGTTTCTAAGACACTGTATTTGCCATCTCCATACCTGAAATGTCCATGCTATTTTCACAATTTCCCTATCCTCATAATAGTTTGAGCCTCCTGTTTAAACTTACTCCCACTTGGATCACTTTCATAATTCTTGTTCTTTATTAAATTCATGTCTCCTCAATGTATTATTTTTTTCTGTCCTACTTGGCAGTAAACTCCACTCACTTGACTATAACCTCTAGCAAAGTATGGATTCTGCATCCTGTTTTCTACTTGGTGTCCAGTGTTTACCATAAAGCAGCAGCACAAAGAGGATGCTCGATAACTGTTTACTGAACAAAAGGATGAATAAATGGCAACATCTTCAAGCCCAAACATTAACTAACATGAATATTAGTTAAGGAAACACTAGCTACTCTTGGAATACAGTTTTATCAATTAAGTGGCAGCACGTTTTACTGCACATCCAGGGTATGTAGATGTGCCCATAGGTTTTATTTTGTTCCTGCTTATTTTAAACCTGTGAAGCAGTTCAGAGTAACATACAAAAAAAAAGGAAAGTTTCACCATACCAAATATCTGTCATATTCTGGAGTGAGATATTAGACTCAGAAAAAGTCTAAATATAAATAACATAATATAAATAAAATTCTAAATTTAAATATAAATAAAATTCTATGGGTTTACATAGAAGAGTATGCAAACATGTGAACCATGATGCATTATTATTTTTTATTGCTTGTCACAGCTTCTTATACTCCTCATTAATGCATATTTGATGTTTTTATTTGGCAACATCATGCATCAATAATGATATTCTCTAATTATTTTAATTTCCTAATTAATCTAAACACCAAATTATTTTGTTTTGTTTTTACTGGTGGGTGGGTGGAGTGCTTTAAAAATGTCATGTCTTGACAAGCTGGGGCCTCCCACCTCCCACCTGGGACTCTAAGCCTAAGATAGAGGCCAAGGCCCGGATGGCAGTGCCCAGGCCCTGTACGTGAGGTCTCCGGTGCTATCTCCAGAATGTGGCATGCATCAGACACTGAAGGAGATGGACTTTGAGAGGGAAATCCACTTGGTAACCATGAAGAAGAATGGTTACAATGTTCCTTACTCTCCCAGCCACAGTGGGTACTACACTATGTGCCATTCTTGCTGGAAAGTAGAGCCAAGTTACTGGTATTCCCAAATCCACAAAGTGCTACTGCCTATACCAGGTACACTATGAGAAAGCTTTTGCTTTCTCATAGGCTTAACTTCAAGGTGGCAGATGATGACAAATTCTCCAGACTGCACAATGTTGCTTTGAAGGGTCAAGAAGACCTTTGCTCTCTCCTTTGAAACTCAGACCAGTCCTAAGGCTGTCTGAGTTGGAAAGGCATGAGCAACATGTGACCTGATGCCCTGTAATAGTAACTGACTAACTGTTTGTGTCTCCTCCACGTCCCCAATTAATATGTTGAAGTCCTAATACCCAGTGTGATAGTATGGAGGGACAGGGTCCTTGGGAGATAATTGGGGTTAGATGAGGTCATGAGGGTGAGGCCCTCCTGATGGGATTAGTGCCTTTGTAAAAAGGGACACTAGAGAGCTTGCTCTCCCTCTCTCTGTCTCTGTCTCCCTACACATGCACAAAAAGGTATGTAAGGACATAGTGAGAAGGTGGCCATTTGCAAGGCAGAAAGCAAGCCCTCACCAGGAAATGAATAGGCCAGCACTTTGATCTTGCATTTTCCAGCCTCCAGAATTATGAGAAACAAATTTGCATTGTTTAAAACACCCAGTCTAAGGTATTTGCTATGGCAGCCCAAGCAGACTAAAACAGATTTAGTTACCAAAAAGTGGGGTACTGCTGTAACAAATATCTAAACATATTTGTGCAAGTGGCTTTGGAATTGCATACTGGGTAGAGGCTGGAAGAGTTTTGAGGCACATATTAGAAATATGGGCATTAGTGATTCTTGTGAGGTCTCAGATGGAAGTGAATAACCTGTTATCAGAACTAGAGGAAAGGCAATCCTTGTTATAAAGTGACAAACACTTGACTAAATTGTGTACTAGTGTTTTGTGGAAGGTAGAACTTGCTTGCAATGAAACTAGGTATTTAGCTAAGGAGATATATAAGCAAAGTGTTGAACGAGTGGCTTAGTTCTTCCTGACTGCTTATAGTAAAACGTGAATGGAGAGAGAGGAATTAAAGAAGGAATTGTTACACACAAAAAAACCCCAAAACTTGAAGATTTAGGAAGTTCTCAGCTGCCCCTATTGCAAAAATAAGAAAGCATATTCTGAAAAGCATACCAGAGGTGTTGCTAGACTGTCACTTGTTAAAGAGTTTATGAAATTATACAAAGAGAAACATTGCAAGTTTGAGCTGAAGGGGATTGAGATGGGATGAAATAAAGGAAGGCTTTTAGACCTCTTGGATTTGATAGGATGGGATGATAGTGCCATTCGGCTGAGAACATGCACTATTCATCAAGAGGCAACAATGACCCTGAAGGTGATTAAGAAGGTGATCAAGGCCACTACCTTAGTTTTAACCAGCCAAACAGCCTCTGCCTGAAGCTGTTGGGGTGGGACCCTGACCTGGAACAAAGGAGCAATGCAGCCACCACAGTGTATCCAGAGAGCAGAGCATCAAGCAAAAGAGGATTATCCTCAAGCCTTAAGATCTAATGAAATTTGCCTTACCAGGACTTGGATTTGCTTGGGATCTGTCACTCCTTTCTTTCTTCTGAAATGACCGTTTTTGAATGGAAATGTTTATCTTATGCCTGTTCTACCAGGGTATTTTGAAAGCATATAACTTTTTTGATTTTACAAGTTCACAGCTGGAGATGAATTTTGCCTCACTATATATCATACATCCAGTTTCACCCATATTTTATTTAGATGATATTTAGATGAGACTTTGAACTTTAGAGTAGATGCTGGAATTAGTTAAATCTTTTGAGGCTATTGGGATGGAATGAATGTATTTTGCATGGAAGAAAGACATGTATTTTGGGGGACCAAGGATGGAATTTAGGGACTGAATATTTGTTTCCCCCACCCCCAAATTCATATGTTAATGCCCTAACCCCCAATATGATCATATTTCAAGATGGGACCCTTGGGAGATAATTAGCATTAGATGAGGTCATGAGTACATGACGCTCATAATGAGATTAGTGCCCTTATAAAAAAAAGGAAGGAAGACCAGCTCTCTCTCTCTCTCTCACTCCCTCTCACTCTCCCTCACTCTCCCTCTCTGATGATAGAAAATATCATCAGGATATTAAAATATCCCTATCTTTTAGAAAGAGGTCAGAGGGGAAACCAGAGAGCAGGTTTGAGGGGTGAGGACTGCAAGTGCTAAAGCTTGAACAGATTATCAAACTCCAAATTATTCATGTGATGATGCCTACTCATTTGGGAGGGAAAGAGGGAGATCCCTCCCTCCATACACAAAAATTAATTTTTAAGGTATAAAATACCCACATATAAAAACCAAAACTGTGTAAGTATTAGAAGTAACTACAAAATATATGATACAAATCAAAAGTTTTATAAAAGAAAAGCTTGACAAGTTGAGTACATAAAAGTTTTAAACTGCTACAAAAAAAGACAACTTGAACAAAGTTAAAAATAAGTGACAAAGCAAAAGATTGCTATATATGTATTACAAAGGATTCATATCCAAAATATGTTTTGTTTTGTTTTGTTTTTGAGACAGACTCTCACTCTGTAGTCCAGTCTGGAGTGCAGTGGTGCAATCATGGCTCACTGCAGTCTCCACCTCACCGGCTCAAGGGATCCTCCAACCTCAGCCTCCTGAGTAACTAGGACCACACATCCAGCCAATATTTAAATTTTCTGTAGAGAAGGAGTCTCCCTATATTGCTCAGGCTTGTCTTGAATTCCTGGGCTCAAGCGATGCTCTCACCTTGGCCTCCCAGAGTACTGGGATTACAGATGTGAACTACCGCGCCCAGTCCCAGAATATGTTATAAAGCTCCTACAAATCAAAATGAAGAGACCAAAAAAAGTTTACAGAGCAAAAGATATGGGCTGACCATTCACAGAAGAGATCATACCAAACAACAACAACACAAAATGGTGCTCACCTTAGTAGTAATTAGGAAAATGCAAAATAAGGCAAAAAGTCAATGGCATTTTTGATCCTTTAGATTGTTACTAATAATGGCTTTCTGATAGAATCACAAATTTTGGCTACGTTTGACACTTCTCAGTGTTTTCCATATATTAACTCATTTAATCCTCACAGTAACCCTATGATTAGGTGCTATATTGTCATCCACATTTTAAATATATTAACTCATTTAATCCTCACAGTAACCCTATGATTAGGTGCTATATTGTCATCCACATTTTACAGTTGAACTGAGGCACAATATGGTTTAGCAACTTATACTGAGGTCTCGCAGCTAATAAGTGGCTCTAGAGTCAATGCTCTAACCATTTCATTACATTGTGTATCAACTGGTAGCAACCTTTCTGGATGATAATTTCGCTGTAATAAAAACTTTTAAATAAATACACACTCAGACACATGAACTGCCAATTCTTGAGAACTGACAGTTCTGCTCTCTGGAATCAGAGGACTTAGGTTGGAGTATGAATCCACCTAATTACTGCCAAGTGCAAACAAGTCACTTCACTTCTCTGAGTTTCAGAATTTTTATGGTATTTATTTTTATAGATTTAGTGAGTACAAGTACAGGTTTGTTACTTAGATATTTGCATAATAATTTTCATTTTAAAATGAAAATTCTATATGGTTGCATTGTGAAAATTAAAAGAGATTATATATTAGAAACACTTTGCAAATCAAAAACACTTTAAGACATTCTCTCATCTTACTGAATTTTTGTACTTTAAGAAAGCACTGGTGCTTGAGTTTTTGAATTTACTGAATAAAAATATTTCAGTGGAAAGCTAGTAGTCTTTCTGAATTTTTTTTTTTTTTTTTTTTTTTGAGACAAAGTCTTGCTCTGTTATGGAGGCTGGAGTGCAGTGGTGTGATCTCGGCTCACTGCAACCTCTGCCTCCCTGGTTCAAGTGATTCTCCTGCCTTAGCCTCCAGAGTAGCTAGCATTACAGGCCTGCGCTGCCACGCCCAGCTAATTTGTTTTGTTTTGTTTTGTTGCATTTTTAGTAGAAATGGGATTTTACCATGTTGGCCAGGCTGCTCTTGAACTCCTGATCTCAAGTCATCTGCCCACTTCAGCCTCCCAAAGTGCTGGAATTACAGGCGTAAGCCACTGCGCCCAGCCAGTCTTTCTTAATTTGATGAGCCTGTAATTTAAAAAAATTTAAAAATCAGTTTTGGAGTTGGTCATCAGCATTTTCAGGACGAAATACTAAGCTAAGAATTCAGCAGGCATTGGGAGTGGCAGATGACAAAGAAATAGGACTCATAGTGCTTCCCCTTCCGAGTTTACCATTTCCTTGTGGTTACACAACATGCACACAGGCAAGAGCTTAACATTTACAAAATAGTAGAGATGCTGTGGGGGTTCAGTGCGAACAAAACACATACAGCAAAGTCCTTGAAAGCAGAAGGCTTTTGGTGTCCAATAAGACCTAATTCATAATCCTGGCTTCTTCAGTTTCATAAACTAGAAATCACACTACCTACCAGGAAGGATTATCCTCAAAATCAAATTAGTGTAAATAAAATGGTTAGCACATACAGTATCTGGCATCAAGTTAAGAGCTTCTGCTATTATTGGCTGCAAAGAGAAGTCAGAGAGAAGAGTGAGCACAGTTCAGAACATCAGGCAGTAATTTAGTAAAGTGTAGTGTGAGAAAACATTTTCTAAAAGAAATATGTTTCACACAGGCCTTAAAAGAGAAAAAGAAGAAATGACATTTTCCAAAATACTTGCTTTTAGCATGGGAGTCTTTACATGCTGGGACACATTAATCTGAGAGTGTGGTAACCACACCAGTAGCCAAAATTTAAAAAGAATAGGAATTTTGATGATGAATATAGGAAAAGCAAGTTGTACTGTTTCAGCTATCAATTTATATCTACATACCAGTGCATAATGTTATCAAATTCATCACACGTTCAAAAAAAGAATGATAACCTCTCTGATTAAAAAAAAAATCAGATTTTCACAGAAAAGGCAACATGGATGCTTTCTACTATTAAATTGAAGTATTTTCTATCTAGAGGTAAAGCAGCAAGCAGAACTTCAGAGCAACTTAAATTCAAAGTTGCCTTTTAAAAAAAAAACTAATTGACTTTATTTTTTGAGCAATTTTAGGTTTACAGAAAAATTGAGTGGAGAGGACCAAGTTCCCATACACCCCCTCAACGTTCTAGTTCCTCCTATTATTAATATCTTTCATTAGTGGTACATTTGTTACAACTGATAAAACAATATTAATACATTATTTTTAACTTAAGTCCATAATTTACATTAGTGTTAATTCTTTGTATTGTACAGGCATACAACATTTTTTGTACTTCGCTTTATTGTGCTCCACAGATACCGCATTTTTTACAAATTGAGGGTTTCTGGCTACCCTGTGTCAAGCAAGTCTATTGGCACCATTTTTCCAATAGCATGTGCTCACTTCATGTCTCTGTGTCAGGTTTTGGTAATTCTTCCAATATTTTAAAGCTTTTCTATTATTATTTTTTTGAGAGTTTGTATTATTTTAATTATTTTCACATGCAGAAAACTCAACAGCATACATTTAATCCAGTTTGGTGGCAAGTTCTTTAGCCTTTGCCTTTTCCAGCATGGCAATGTGAACCACAGATTTGGGACCCAGCACATTGCCTTCCCCGCGATGGTGACTTTCATCATATTTGTCATTGTAATTGGTCCTGATAGCTTCCACCAGCTGAGCCAAAGCTCGTTTGTCTTCCGAGTTAACGTGTGTGAAGGCGACAGTGCTGCAGGTCTTCCTGTGGACTAAACATCCCAGTCTTGCCTTCCACTTGATAATGCAGTCAGGGACCCCCATTTTATGACACAGAGCAGGCCAGAAGACAACCAGCTCGATGGGATCCAAGTCGTTTGCAGTCACCACCAGCTGAGCCTTCTTGTTCTCCACCAAGGTAGTGATGGTCTTAACTCCTGCTCAAAGGACAGGTGGTCTCTTAGTGGGGACGTCCCCTTTGCCAGCAGCTTTCTTCTTAGCCTGGGCCAACAGCCTCTGTTTCTTCTCTTGCTTCGCCTCTGGTCTGTACCCGTGGGCTAGCTTAAGCAGCTGTGTAGCTGTTTGGCAGTCCAAGGCCTGGGTGAACTGGTTAATCACAGGAGGCACTTTTAGCAGGTTATAGAGGATAGCTCTTTGCCACTGCAAACTGATACAGCCGGGCCATTTGATAAAGGGGGTGAGGTCCCTTTTAGGCTGGATGTCCTGTCCCATGCCTTTGAGGCTGGATGTCCTGTCCAAAGATTCACACCTTTCTCGGCCTCCTGCTTCTTCCCAACAGCAGGGTCTGGAGCCACCTTCCTCCCCTTGGCCTTCTTTCATTCTGGCATCTTGAGCACTGGAAGGAGTCATTATTATTATATGTGTTACAGCAATCTGTGATCAGTGATCTTTGATGTTATTATTGTAATTGTTTGGGGGCTGCCACAAACCACATCAATATAAGACTGCAGATTCAATCGGTAAATGTGTGTTCTGACAGTTCCACTGACTGGTCATTGGGCCACATCTGTCCCTCTCTTCAGACCTCGCTATTCCCTGAGACACAACAATATTGAAATTAGCCCAGTTGATAACCCTAAAATGGCTTCTAAGCATTCAAGGGAAAGAATGAATCACATATCTCTCATTTTAAATCAAGAGCTAAAAATGCTTAAGTTTAGTGAGGAAGGCATGTTGGAAGCGAAGACAGGCCAAATGTTAAGCCTCCTGCACCAAATGGTTAGCCAAGTTATTAATGCAAAGAAAAAGTTCTTGAAGGAAATTGAAAGCACTACTCCAGTGAACATACAAATAGAAAGTGAAACAGTCTTATTGCTTCATATAAGCCTTATTGCTTATATAGAGAAAGTTTTAATGGTCTGGCTAAAAAATCAAACCAGCCATAACACTATCTTAAACCAAAGGCTAATCCAGAGCAAGACCCAAATTCCTTTTTAATTCTATGAAGGCTGAGAGAGGTGAGGAAGCTGCAGAGGAAAAGTTGGAGGCTGGCAGAGGTTGGTTCATGAGGTTTAAGGAAAGAAACCATCTCTATAATGTAAAAGTGCAAGGCAAAGCAGCAAGTGTTGATGTAGAAGCCACAGCAAGTTATCCAGATTTAGCTAAGATAATTGATAAAGGTGGCTACACTAAACAACGGATGATTTTCTTTCTTTCTTTTTTTTTTCAGATGGAGTCTCGCTCTGTCACCCAGGCTGGAGTGCAGTGGCGCAATCTCGGCTCACTGCAACCTCCGCCTCCCTGGTTCATGCCATTCTCCTGCCTCAGCCTCCCGAGTAGCTGGGACTACAGGTACCCGCTACCATGCCCGACTAATTTTTTGTATATTTAGTAGAGATGGGGTTTCACCATGTTGGCCAGGATGGTCTCGATCTCTTGACCTCATGATCCACCCGCCTCAGCCTCCGAAAGTGCTGGGATTACAGGCGTGAGCCACCGCACCTGGCCAACAGATTTTCAATGTAGATGAAACAGCTTTCTATTGGAAGAAGATGTCATCTAGGACTTTCATAGCCAGAGAGAAGAAGTCAATCCCTAGCTTCAAGACTTCAAAGGACAGGCTGACTCTCTTGTTAGAGACTAATGCAGCTGGTGGCTTTAAGTTGGAGTCAACATTCATCTACGATTTCAAAAATCCTAGGGCCCTTAAAAATTATACTAAATTGACTCTGCCTGTGTTCTGTAAATGGGACAAGAAAGTCTGGATGACAGCACATTGGTTTACAGCACGGTTTACTGAATATTTTAGCCCACTGTTGAGACCTACTAGTCAGAAGAAAGATTCTTTACACAATATTACTGCTCATTGATAATGCACCTGATCACCCAAAAGCACTGGTGAAGATATACAAGGAGACTGATGTTTTTATGCCTGTTTACACAAGATTCATTCTGAAGCCCTGGATCAAGGAGTAATTTTGACTTTTAAGTCTTATTATTTAAGAAATACATTTTGTAAGGCTATAGCTGCCATAGATAGTAATTTCTCAGATGAATCTAGGCAAAATAAATTGAAAATCTTCTGGAAAGGATTCACCATTCTAGATGCCATTAAGGATATTCATGAATCATGGGAGGAGGTCAAAATATTAACATTGACAGGACTTTGGATGATTTTCAGGGGTTTAAGGTTTCAGTGGGGGAGGTTACCGCAGATTAGGTAGAAATAGCAAAAGTACTAAAATTTGAAGTGGAGCCTGAAGATATTACTGAATTGCTGCAATCTCATAATAAAAATTTGATGGACGAAGAGTTGCTTCTTATGGATAAGTAAAGACAGTGAAGATGCTGTGAGTACTGTTGAAAAGACAACAAAGGATTTATAATATTACATAAACTTAGTTGATAAAGCAGCAACAGGGTTGAGATAATTGACTTCAATTTCGAAAGAAGTTTTACTGTGGATAAAAAACTGTTGAATAGCATTACAAGGTACAGAGAAATCTTTCATGAAAGGAAAAGTCATTGTGGCAAACTTCATTTTTGTCTTATTTTAGGAAATTGCTAAAGCCACCCTAACCTTCTGCAGCCACCAGTGTGATCAGTTGGCAGCCCTCAACATCAAGGCAAGACCCTCCACCAGCAGAAGGATCATAACACACTGAACGGTCAGAGGATTGTTGACATTTTTTAGCAATAGAGTTTTATTTCTTTTTTTTATTATTATACTTTAAGTTTTAGGGTACATGTGCACATTGTGCAGGTTTGTTACATATGTATACATGTGCCACGTTGGTGTGCTGCACCTGTTAACTAGTCATTTAGCATTAGGTATATCTCCTAATGCTATCCCTCCCCCTTGCCCTGACCACACAACAGTCCCCGGTGTGTGATGTTCCCCTTCCTGTGTCCATGTGTTCTCATTGTTCAATTCCCACCTATGAGTGAGAACATGTAGTGTTTGGTTGTTTGTCCTTGCGATAGTTTGCTGAGAATGATGGTTTCCAGTTTCATCCATGTCCCTACAAAGGACATGAACTCATCATTTTTATGGCTGCATAGTATTCCATGGTGTATATGTGCCACATTTTCTTAATCCAGTCTATCGTTGTTGGACACATAGGTTGGTTCCAAGTCTTTGCTATTGTGAATAGTGCCGCTATAAACATACGTGTGCATGTGTCTTTATAGCAGCATGATTTATAATCCTTTGGGTATATACCCAGTAATGGGATTGCTGGGTGAAATGGTATTTCTAGTTCTAGATCCCTGAGGAATCGCCACACTGACTTCCACAATGGTTGAACTAGTTTACAGTCCCACCAACAGTGTAAAAGTGATCCTATTTCTCCACATCCTCTCCAGCACCTGTTGTTTCCTGACTTTTTAATGATCACCATTCTAACTGGTGTGAGATGGTATCTCATTGTGGTTTTGATTTGCATTTCTCTGATGGCCAGTAATGATGAGCATTTTTTCATGTATCTGTTGGCTGCATAAATGTCTTCTTTTGAGAAGTGTCTGTTCATATCCTTTGCCCACTTTTTGGGGGTTGTTTGTTTTTTTCTTGTAAATTTGTTGGAGTTCATTGTAGATTCTGGATATTAGCCCTTTGTCAGATGAGTAGGTTGCAAAAATTTTCTCCCATTCTGTAGGTTGCCTGTTCACTCTGATAGTAGTTTCTTTTGCTGTGCAGAAGCTCTTTAGTTTAATTAGATCCCATTTGTCAATTTTGGCTTTTGTTGCCATTGCTTTTGGTGTTTTAGACATGAAGTCCTTGCCCATGCCTATGTCCTGAATGGTATTGCCTAGGTTTTCTTCTAGGGTTTTTATGGTTTCAGGTCTAACATTTAAGTCTTTAATCCATCTTGAATTAATTTTTGTATAAGGTGTAAGGAAGGGATCCATTTTCAGCTTTCTACATATGGCTAGCCAGTTTTCCCAGCACCATTTATTAAATAGGGAATCCTTTCCCCATTGCTTGTTTTTGTCAGGTTTGTCAAAGATCAGATGGTTGTAGATATGTGGCATTATTTCTGAGGGCTCTGTTCTGTTCCATTGGTCTATATCTCTGTTTTGGTACTAGTACCATGCTGTTTTGGTTACTGTAGCCTTGAAGTATAGTCTGAAGTCAGGTAGCATGATGCCTCCAGCTTTGTTCTTTTGGCTTAGGATTGACTTGGCAATGTGGGCTCTTTTTTGGTTCCACATGAACTTTAAAGTAGTTTTCTGCAATTCTGTGAAGAAAGTCATTGGCAGCTTGATGGGAATGGCATTGAATCTATAAATTACCTTGGGCAGTATGACCATTTTCATAATATTGATTCCTCCTAGCCATGAGCATGGAATGTTCTTCCATTTGTTTGTATCCTCTTTTATTTCATTGAGCAGTGGTTTGTAGTTGAAGAGGTCCTTCATATCTCTTGTAAGTTGGATTTCTAGGTATTTTATTGTCTTTGAAGCGATTGTGAATGGGAGTTCACTCATGATTTGGCTCTCTGTTTGTCTGTTATTGGTGTATAAGAATGCTTGTGATTTTTGCACATTGATTTTGTATCCTGAGACTTTGCTGAAGTTGCTTATCAGCTTGAGGAGATTTTGGGCTGAGATAATGGGGTTTTCTAGATATACAAGCATGTCATCTGCAAACAGGGACAATTTGACTTCCCCTTTTCCTAACTGAATACCCTTTATTTCCTTCTCCTGCCTGATTGCCCTGGCCAGAACTTCCAACACTATGTTGAATAGGAGTGGTGAGAGAGGGCATCCCTGTCTTGTGCCAGTTTTCAAAGGGAATGCTTCCAGTTTTTGCCCATTCAGTATGATACTGGCTGTGGGTTTGTCATAGATAGCTCTTATTATTTTGAGATATGTCCCATCAATACCTAATTTATTGAGAGTTTTTAGCATGAAGCGTTGTTGAATTTTGTCAAAGGCCTTTTCTGCATCTATTGAGATAATTATGTGGTTTTGGTCTCTGATTCTGTTTATATGCTGGATTACATTTATTGATTTGGGTATGTTGAACCAGCCTTGCATCCCAGGGATGAAGCCCACTTGATCATGGTGGATAAGCTTTTTGATGTGCTGCTGGATTCATTTTGCCAGTATTTTACTGAGGATTTTTGCATCAACGTTCATCAAGGATATTGGTCTAAAATTCTCTGTTTTGGTTGTGTCTCTGCCCGGCTTTGGTATCAGGATGATGCTGGCCTCATAAAATGAGTTAGGGAGGATTCCCTCTTTTTCTATTGATTGGAATAGTTTCATAAGGAATGGTACCACCTCCTCTTTGTACCTCTGGTAGAATTTGGCTGTGAATCCATCTGGTCCTGGACTTTTTTTTGGTTAGTAAGCTATTGATTGTTGCCTCAATTTCAGAGCCTGTTATTGGTCTATTCAGAGATTCAACTTCTTCCTGGTTTAGTCTTGGGAGGTTGTATGTGTCGAGGAATTTATCCATTTCTTCTAGATTTTCTAGTTTATTTGCACAGAGATGTTTATAGTATTCTCTGATGTTAGTTTGTATTTCTGTGGAAATGGTGGTGATATCCCCATTATCATTTTTTATTGCATCTATTTGATTCTTCTCTCTTTTTTTCTTTATTAGTCTTGCTAGCGGTCTATCAATTTTGTTGATCCTTTCAAAAAACCAGCTCCTGGATTCATTAACTTTTTGAAGGGTTTTTTGTGTCTCTATCTCCTTCAGTTCTGCTCTGATTTTAGTTATTTCTTGCCTTCTGCTAGCTTTTGAATGTGTTTGCTCTTGCTTTTCTAGTTCTTTTAATTGTGATGTTAGGGTGTCAATTTTAGATCTTTCCTGCTTTCTCTTGTGGGCATTTAGTGCTATAAATTTCCCTCTACACACTACTTTGAATGTGTCACAGAGTTTCTGGTATGTTGTGTCTTTGTTCTCGTTGGTTTCAAAGAACATCTTTATTTCTGCCTTCATTTCGTTATGTACCCTGTAGTCATTCAGGAGCAGGTTGTTCAGTTTCCATGTAGTTGAGCGGTTTTGAGTTTTTTAAATCCTGAGTTCTAGTTTGATTGCACTGTGGTCTGAGAGGCAGTTTGTTATAATTTCTGTTCTTTTACATTTGATGAGGAGTGCTTTACTTCCAACTATGTGGTCAATTTTGGAATAGGTGTGGTGTGGTGCTTAGAAGAATGTATATTCTGTTGATTTGGGGTGGAGGGTTCTGTAGATGTCTATTAGGTATGCTTGGTGCAGAGCTGAGTTCAATTCCTGGATATCCTTGTTAACTTTCTGTCTCCTTTATCTGTCTAATGTTGACAGTGGGGTGTTAAAGTCTCCCATTATTATTGTGTGGGAGTCTAAGTTTCTTTGTAGGTCAGTAAGGACTTGCTTTATGAATCTGGGTGCTCCTGTATTGGGTGCATATATATTTAGGATAGTTAGCTCTTCTTGTTGAATTGATCCCTTTACCATTATGTAATGGCCTTCTTTGTCTCTTTTGATCTTTGTTGGTTAAAATCTGTTTTATCAGAGACTAGGATTGCAACCCCTGCCTTTTTTTGTTTTCCATTTGCTTGGTAGATCTTCCTCCATCCCTTTATTTTGAGTCTATGTGTGTCTCTGAACATGAGATGGGTTTCCTGAGTACAGCACACTGATGGGTCTTGACTCTTTATCCAATTTGCTGGTCTGTGTCTTTTAATTGGAGCATTTAGCCCATTTACATTTAAGGTTAATATTGTTATGTGTGAATTTGATCCTGTCATTATGATGTTAGCTGGTTATTTTGCTCGTTAGTTGATGCAGTTTCTTCTTAGCATCAATGGTCTTTACAATTTGGCATGTTTTTGCATTGGCTAGTACCGGTTGTTCCTTTCCATGTTTAGCACTTCCTTCAGGAGCTCTTGTAAGGCAGGTCTGGTGGTGACAAAAGCTCTCAGCATCTGCTTGTTTGTAAAGGATTTTATTTCTCCTTCACTTATGAAGCTTAGTTTGGCTGGATATGAAATTGTGGGTTGAAAATTCTTTTCTTTAAGAATGTTGAATATTGGCCCCCACTCTCTTCTGGCTTGTAGAGTTTCTGCCAAGGGATCTGCTGTTAGTCTGATGGGCTTCCCTTTGTGGGTAACCCGACCTTTCTCTCTGGCTGCCCTTAACATTTTTTCCTTCATTTCAACTTTGGTGAATCTGACAATTATGTGTCTTGGAGTTGCTCTTCTCAAGGAGTATCTTTGTGGCATTCTCTGTATTTCTTGAATTTGAATGTTGGCCTGCCTTGCTAGATTGGGGAAGTTCTCCTGGATAATATCCTGCAGTGTTTTCCAACTTGGTTCCATTCTCCCTGTCACTTTCAGGTACACCAGTCAGACGTAGATTTGGTCTTTTCACATAGTCCCATATTTCTTGGAGGCTTTGTTCGTTTCTTTTTATTCTTTTTTCTCTAAACTTCTCTTCTTGCTTCATTTCATTCATTTCTTCTTCCATCACTGATACTCTTTCTTCCAGTTGATCGCATCGGCTACTGAGGCTTCTGCATTTGTCACGTAGCTCTCGTGCCTTTGTTTTCAGCTCCATCAGGTCCTTTAAGCACTTCTCTGCATTGGTTATTCTAGTTATCCATTCGTCTAATGTTTTTTCAAAGCTTTTAACTTATTTGCCATTGGTTCGAATTTCCTCCTGTAGCTCGGAGTAGTTTGATCGTCTGAAGCCTTCTTCTCTCAGCTCGTCAAAGTCATTCTCCGTCCAGCTTTGTTTCATTGCTGGTGAGGAGCTGCGTTCCTTTGGAGGAGGAGAGGCGCTCTGATTTTTAGAGTTTCCAGTTTTTTTACTCTGTTTTTTCCCCATCTTTGTGGTTTTATCTACCTTTGGTCTTTGATGATGGCGACGTACAGATGGGTTTTTGGTGTGGATGTCCTTTCTGTTTTTTAATTTCCCTTCTAACAGACAGGACCCTCAGCTGCAGGTCTGTTGGAGTTTGCTAGATGTCCACTCCAGACCCTGTTTGCCTGGGTTTCAGCAGCAGTGGCTGCAGAACAGTGGATATTGGTGAACCGCAAATGCTGCCTGATTTTTCCTCTGGAAGTTTTGAGTTAGAGGAGTACCCGGCCGTGTGAGGTGTCAGTCCACCTCTACCAGGGGGTGCCTCCCAGTTAGGCTACTCGGGAGTCAGGGACCCACTTGAGGAGGCAGTCTGCCCGTTCTCAGATCTCAAGCTGCATGCTGGGAGAACCACTGCTCTCTTCAAAGCTGTCAGAGAGGGACATTTAAGTCTGCAGAGGTTACTGCTGTCTTTTTGTTTGTCTGTGCCCTGCCCCCAGAGGGGGAGTCTACAGAGGCAGGCAGGCCTCCTTGGGTTGTTGTGGGCTCCACCCAGTTCGAGCTTCCGGGCCGCTTTGTTTACCTAATCAAACAACTAACTCGGCAATGGTTGGCGCCCCTCCCCCAGCCTCGCTGCCACCTTGCAGTTTGATCTCGGACTGCTGTGCTAGCAATGAGCGAGACTCCATGGGCGTAGGACCCTCCAAGCCAGGTGCGGGATATAATCTCCTGGTGTGCCATTTTTTAAGCCCATTGGAAAAGCGCAGTATTAGGGTGGGAGTGACCCGATTTTCCAGGTGCCGTCTGTCACCCCTTTCTTTGACTAGGAAAGGGAATTCCCTGACCCCTTGCTCTTTCCAGGTGAGGTGATGCCTCACCCTGCTTCAGCTCGCACACAGTGCGCTGCACCCACTGTCCTGCACCTACTGTCTGGCACTCCCCAGTGAGATGAACCCAGTACCTTAGTTGGAAATGCAGAAATCACCCATCTTCTGCTTCGCTCACGCTGGGAGCTGTAGACCAGAGCTGTTCCTATTCGGCCATCTTGGCTCCTCCCCCTTATTTCTTTATTTATTTGTTCGTTATTGTTTTTGCTTTACAGATGAAGTCTTACTATGTTGCCCAGGTTGGTGCAGTGGCTATTCACAGGTGCAATCATAGCACATTGCATACTTGAACTCCTTGACTTCAAGCAATTTTCTGGAGCAACTGGGATTACAGGTATGTATCACTATGCCCAGCAATAAAATATTTTAAAATTAAGGTATGTACTTTTTTTAGACGTAATGCTATTACACATTTGATAGACAATAGTATAGTGTAAAAATAATTTTTTTTAGAGACTAACTCACTTTGCTGACCTCAAACTACTAGACTCAAGTGATCCTCCCACCTCATCCTCTCAAGTAGGAGTGGGAGTACAGACACATGCCACTGCACCCAGATAAACATAAAATTTATTTATTTATTTATTTATTGATTTACTGTCACCCAGGTTGGAGTGGTGTGATCATGGCTCACTGCAGTCTCAAACTCCCAGGCTCAAGCAGTTCTCCCATTTCAGCACCTCCTGCAGCCATCCCTCTGTAGGTGGGACTGCAGGTGTGTGTCACCATGCCCTGGTAATTTTTATTTTTATTTTTTAGAGATGAGTTTTTGCCATGTTGCCCAGGGTGGTCTCAAACTCCTGAGCTCAAGTAATCCACCCACCTCAGCCTCCCAAAGTGCTGAGATTATAGGCGTGAGCCACCGCACCCAGCCAAATATAGCTTTTTTTTTTTCTGTGACGGAGTCTCACTCTTGTTGCCTAGACTGGAGTGCAATGGCGTGATGTCAGCTCACTGCAACCTCCACCTCCCAGGTTCAAGCGATTCTCCTGCCTCAGCCTCTCGAGTAGCTGGCATTACAGGCACCTGCCACCATGCCTGGCTAATTTTTTGTATTTTTTAGTAGAGATGGGGTTTCACCATGTTGACCAGGCTGGTCTCAAACTCCTGGCCTCAAGTGGTCCACCCACCTCGGCTTCCCAAAGTTCTGGGATTACAAGCATAAGCCACCATGCACAGCCCAAATATAACATTTATATGCATTGAAAACCACACTATTTGTGTGACTTACTTTATTACAATATTCACCTTATTGTAGTGCTCTGGAACCTAACCCACAATATCTGTGAGGTATTCCTGTACCTTACATGAGTTTTGACAAATGTCCAATTACATGTATCCACATTACAGTGTGTGAAAGGAAAACAAATCTTGGGGTCTGAAAATCACTAAGCTAAAGGGAAAAGTCAAGCTGGGAACTGCTTAGAGCCAACCTGCCTCCCATTCTATTCAAAGTCACCCCTCTGCTCACTGAGATAAATGCATATCTGATCTCCTCCTTTGGAGAGGCTAATCAGAAACTCAAAAGAATGTAACGTTTTGTCTCTTATCTACCTATGACCTGGAAGTACCCCCCTGGCTTTGAGTTGTCCCGCCTTTGCTTCAAGTTGTCCTGCCTTTCTCAGACAAGTTCATCTTACGTATGTTGATTTACATGTCATGTCTCCCTAAAATGTATAAAACCAGACTGTGCTCTGACCACCTTGGGTACATGTCCTCAGGACCTCCTGAGGCTGGCGTCAAAGGTGCACGTCCTCAACCTTGGCAAAATAAACTTTCTAAATTAACTGAGACTTGTCTCAGATATTCGGGGTTCACAGTGTCATATGGTACAGTTCTACTGCCTTAAAAATCCCTTGTACTGCATCTATTTATCCTTCCCTTCTTTTCCCTGAACTCCTGTTAACTACTCATCTTTTTAAACTGTCTATAGTTTTGCCTTTTCCAGAAAGTTAGAATTTTAGAAGAAAAATATTTGTAAATCACATCTTTGTTGAGAAACCCATGTAGCCAGCTACTACAAACAAACAAAAAACGCTGAAATATAGGAAATTCACTTCATAAATAGTAAAAGGGAGATGTCACTTAATATCAGTATCATCACAAAGAGCAGTAAGTGAAACTACTGATGTGGAGAGTATTGAATGAAATTACTTATGTGCAGAAAATAAAGCAAATATTGACATCTGTGTGGCACATATATGATAGAGAAAGCCTTGACAATTTTAATTTGCTATCACAGAAATCTATGCCATTAGTGGAGAGATTTCCATTTTGTTATGGAAGGTGCCTTTCAATATCTTCCTGATGCAAGAGATTTACCAGTGGAATAGAATAGGTTTCCCAGGGCAGAACACACATAGTTTCTTATTGGAAATCACAGCCACACTTCCAGTTTTTCCATTCTCAACGCCTTGGTGGAATGGAAATGGAAATGAAAATAAGAGGACAGAAAAAAAGACAACTGAAAGTGGCCAATCAGATTTCCAAAGGAATCAAATAGGGGTTTAGAAATGTAGATATAATAATTAATATTAAAAACCCAGTGTATGGATTAAATAGTAAATTATACCTAGCTGAGGAAAGAGGGATGGACCTAGAAAATACATCTAGAAGAATAACATGCAGTATAGCACAAAAAAGACAAAGACATGAAATATAGTTAAAGAGATCTTAAGAGATGTGAAGGACAGAGTGAGAAGACCTTGTGTATGTTTCATTCAAGGGTCCAGAATGATTAGGGAGAATGAGAAAGTTGTGGATTGATTTTTGTTTATCTTACATATGATCTTTTGGCTTCCTGAATCTAAGCATTGTATGTCTTGCAATAATTCATGAAAATTATCATCCATTATCTTTTCAAATATTGCCTCTGTTGGTAGTAATTTTCTCCAGTGTTTATTTGTTGGAAATATTTTCTTCTTTTTTCTTTTCCCTTTCCCTTGAAAGACAGTTTCACTGAAATATAAAATTCAACATTTGACAGTTGATATGGTTTGGCTGTGTCCCCACCCAAATCTCACATTGAGTTGTGGTTCCCATAATCCCCACATGTCATGGGAGGTAATTGAATTATGGAGAAAGGTTTTTTCCATACTGTTCTTGTGATAGTGAATAAGTCTCATGAGATCTGATGGATTTATAAAGGGCAGTTCCCTGCACACACTCTCTTGCCTGCCACCATGTAAGACATGTCTTTGCTCCTCCTCCACCTTCCACCATGATTGTGAGGCCTCCCCAGCTATGTGGAACTGCGAGTCCATTAAAGCTTTTTTTTGTAAATTACCCAGTCTCAGGTATTTCTTCATAGCAGTATGAAAATGGATTAATATAGCAGTTATTTCTTCTCAGCATTTTGTAGGTGTCATTCCAGTATCTTGTTTCCATTATTGCTCTCTGGAGCAGCTGCTAGTCTAAGTGTCACTCATTTGTAGGTGAACTGGGCTTTCTTTCCTCTACTTTCAATATCATATTTTGGTGATGATATTACAAAAGAAACTCACTAAAGAAACAGGGGAGGAAAGTGATCTCAGAAATTTCTGTGTTGTGAGAGGAATGGTGAGCAAAGAAAAAAGTAAACATAATTAAAGCAAAAAAAAAAATCAAATGTCTAATTGTTGGAATTTCAAAAGCCAGGATAGAATTAAATTCTTGTACCACATTCTCTAATTATAATGCAATTAAGTAGAAAATAATAACAAAAATATAATTAAAATAATTTCAAATATTTAGAAATTTAAAAACACTTCTAATAGAAATTTGAAAACATTATACTTAGAATAATAATACAAGTAATATAAATACTATATTTATATTATAGTACAATTCTGATATATTATCAGAATTTATACAGGTAAATTTATTTTAAATTTTAATGTTTATTATAGTGAAGGAAAGTTGAAAATTAATGACACATGCATCTAACAAATTAGAAAAAGAACAACACAATAAACTCAAAGAAGTAACAGAAAATATATGATAAATGTAAGACAAGACATAAATGAAAATAGAAGAGAAAATGGAGAATTTTAACAAAGACAAAACTGGAATGAGTAACATTTTTTTTTTTTTTTAGAGATAGAGTTTCACTCTGTCGCCCAGGCTGGAGTATAGGGGTGCGATCTTGGCTCCCTGAAACCTCTGCCTCCTGGGTTCTAGCGATTCTTGTGCCTCAGCCTCCTGAGTACCTGGGACTACAGGCGTGCGACACCATGCCCTGCTAATTTTTTGTATTTTTAGTAGAGATGTAGTTTCACCATGTTGGCCAAGCTGGTCTCAAACTCCTGACCTCAGGTGATCCACCCACCTCAGCCTCCCAAAGTGCTGGGATTACAGGCGTGAGCCACCGCGCCTGGCTTGATTAATATTATTGTTAACTTCTAATAGAGAAGATAAAGGACACAACTTAAAAAATTGGGAATTAATAAATTAACAAAAAATATACAGCAGATATTTCTAAAATATTGTAAATAACTTTATGGTGTGAAATTTGAAATATTGAAATATAGGTAAGACAGTTAATCTTTAGAAAAATACAAGTTACCAATCTAAAATAGAACTCTATAAAATTACATGGCAAGAAATAGAATATTTGTATGGCAACGTAGCAATAAAAAAAAATCAAATCACTAGATTGAAATAGTCCCATAAAGAAAACTTTAGGCCCAAACAGTTTTATGGGTTCTACTGATCATTTAAGGAACATACAATTTTGATTTATAAATACATATTTTCAGATAGTATAAAAAGGAGGAACACTCCCCAACTTCTTTAATAAAATTGGTATGAGCTTGATAGCAAATTCAGATGAGAATACCAAAAAAAAAAAAAAGAGAGAGAGAGAGAATTGATAGGCTGAATCTCCCTTCTGACTAAAGAATAATTCCTAAATGAGATAGCAAACTAAGCCCTACGATGTATAATTAAGGGTAATACATCAAGTTAAAGTTGGTTTATACAAGAATAGCTTTGTTTGATTAGAATATCTGTAGGAAAACTTACTATTATCATGATAGATGCAGAAAAAGCATTTTATTACAATTAGCAAACATTCTTGAGAAACGCTTTCCATGAAATAGGAAGAAACTTCCCTTAATTTTGTTAAAGGTATCTTCACACAGACAAACACAAAATACAGCAAGTATCATACTCAACAGTGATACATTGGAAGCATTCCCTTTAAAGTTAGAAATAAGAAAGGATGCCCATGAATGGCATTTCTTTTCAACATTGTTCTGAAGGTCCTAGCCACTGTAATCAGGACATAAAAAGAAAGAAAACCTAGCAAGATTGGAAAGAAAAAAATAAAACTCTCATTACTTGGAGCTGATTGTTGATATTGAAAACATAAGGTAATCTTTAGACAAAGTATTAATATTAACAAGGCTGTCAGCTAGAAATGATTGTTAAATAGTCAATTGCCTTTCTACATGCTGGCAACAAGTATGATAAAACAGACAAAAATCTTTACTAAGGAGAAAGAAATATATGACCTCAAAGGAAGACTCACAGTTTATAGACATTTATCTGTGACAGAGATGGTCCAGGAGCCAAGTGAAGAACAGAGGAACTTTGCCATAAATGGCTCTAGAAAAACTGTGAACGAGAAGAAAACGTTAAAAAAACCCATGAAATTGGACCCCTATTTCACATCATACTAAAAAATAATAACAAATCCAGGTGGATTAGATAACTAAATATAAAAGGCAAAATTATGAACATTTTAGGTGATAAGAGATAGTATTCATGATATCAAATAGAGAAGATTTTTAAAATAAGACTAAAAAGTAGTAATCAGAAAGGAAAAGGTTGATAAATTAAGCTACATTACAATTATGAATTTCTGTTCATCAAAACACACCATCAGTTTATCTACCTTTATCTCAAAATAAAATGTTTAAAGTTTTGCTGAGTTAAATGAAAAAAAACCCCACAATATCAAGAGTGAAGATAAGCAAAACCTTGGAGAAAGTTATTTGTATACATAAAACTGACAATAGATTAGAATGCAGAAAACATGTTCTTACAAATTACCTAGAAAAAGCCGGAAAATTATACATAGAAAAATGATCAAAAGATATGAATAAGTCTTATATAACATCAATCTGGAAACATCTTAAATATTAATTGAGAGTCAAATAAATAAATTACAGTACACTAGGATGTTGTAGAGAAATTTTTAAAAATGAACTACAGCCTTAGGTATGAGTAAAAGTTTCAAAAAATGATGTTAATTTAAAAAATATAATGTTATAGTAAAATACACCCAGAGTTTTTGTCAGTAAATATTTTTCTTATTTTGTTGTTTTTGAATTTCCTCATGGATTTTATGTTGTATAGAAGTTAAGATGTTTATGTACAGCCAGGCACGGTGGCTCAGGCCTGTAATCCCAGCACTTTGGGAGACTGAGGCAGGAGAATCGCTTGAACCCGGGAGGTGGAGGTTACAGTAAACAGAGATCGCACCACTGCACTCCAGCCTGGGCGACAGTGCAAGACTCCATCTCAAGGGAAAAAAAAAAAATGATGTTTATGTACTCGAATTTACCATTCTTTTGTCTTTATTTTCTCTAAGCATTTTTCCTTTATACTTCAAATTGTTGAGTCTGGAATTGTTGGCTGTTCTTTTCATTGATTTAATTATAAAACCACTGCACATGATTCTTTGAAAATTTAATTGTGTATATTGCCTAGAATAGTGTCATGTACATAAGGCACTGAGTAAGTATTACTAAAAAAAAAAAACTCTTTCAAATTCATATTCCAGTTTTACTCTTTTCCATTTGAGGTTGTCTGAATTTTTTTTAACTCAAAACTTAAAATCAAATTTGCTTTGGCGCATCTTACTAGTGAATAAAGCTAATGCAGAATGAAGTTTTAATCATAACAAATTTTATATAATTCTTAACATTTCATTAGCAGGTTTCAAACATTAAAAATAAGTCACTGGTAGAGTAGTAGTTGCCTCCTGAAAAGTTGAGAGATAACAACAGACATTTGAACCTTTGTATTTGAAAAAAACTCTTTTGTTCAGTCCAGAAGCTCTAAAGTTTCCAGGTACCAACCAAAAGGGGTGTTTTCCATCCCTGAATGACAGCTGAATACATGTCATTCACAACAAAAGGAGAGTTTCAATGTGTTCAGGCAGGAGATTAAACAGCCTTTTCAGAAATGAACAGAAGTGCTTACAATTTGGAGGTCAATTAATTTAATCTGTTACCAGAAGTCTGCTTTCTTTCTTGTTTTCTATTTTAAGCCATATTCCACAACAATTTTGACAAGAATAACTAAAGTCAGCCATTTTTTTCTGTACCCTTGACTGTATGTCTTAATTCCTATAATTACTCTTATAAAAATCCATGGTTTGCTATTCTCAGCTGCATAAGAAGTTAGTGATATTATTTCTTAGAGTTTTGCTGTTAAAATTAAGTGAATACACTAAATGCATGTAGTTATAAAAAATATCTTCCAGGCAATAAGACTTACAAGTAAAACTATAAGGGAACTGTGCATAAGATATAACTAAAAACTAAATAATGAAAGACATTTTCCAAATTGTTATAGGGAATCAGTGTAGAACGGAATGAGGAAGTGGAACTATGATTTCTAAGCCGATGCTCTACAAAATATTTTTCAATTCAAGAGGACTTCATGGAAAGAATCGGACTCAGTCTATGTAAAGGGATAGTTGACATTTGCGCACATAGATACAAGGGAAAACTTCAACCTGGAGTATAACCAAAAAGTACAAAGTGTGATGCTTTATGTGTGATTGAAGGAGGAAGAGGAATGCTGGCTGGAGACTATAAAAAAAAGTTATTAGGCTGGGCGCAGTGACTCACGCCTGTAAGCCCAGCACTTTGGAAGGCCGAGGCGGGCGGATTCCGAGATCAGGAGATCGAGACCATCCTGGCCAACGTGGTAAAACCCCGCCTCTACTAAAAATACAAGAATTAGCTGGGTGTGGTTGTGCGTGCCTGTAATCCCAGCTACTCAGGAGGCGGAGGCAGAAGAATCTCTTGAAACTGGGAGGTAGAGATTGCATTGAGCCGAGATCACGCCATTGCACTCCAGCCTGGGCGACAGGGCGAGACTTCATCTCAAAAAAAAAAAAAATGTTATTGATGAATCATGGGTGCTTGTTAGACAGAACAGGAGAGGCTGACAGGAAACAACAGTTACCCAAAGCCTTGAGGTCAAAACCAATATTAGAATCTGAACTGTCTGACCCAAATTGGATGATATCTGGGGAGACAAATCTGATTATGTCATACGCAAGCCGAAACTTCTTTTATAATTCATCACTATCTTAAGATAAATTACAAACCCCTTAACAAAGTCCTGTGGGGCCCTCTATCTTATGGACACAAGTTTCCTTTCCATATATATTCATCTTCTAATTTTAAGAAAACCTACACTGCAACCATTCCAAACTTACCCAATGCCTTTTCCATGCTATGTTATTTTATTCCTTCATATCTGTCTTGCATAGTTTGTTCTGCCTTTTTCTCCTTCTCAGCTAACCACCTTGCAAACTTCTATTTATCAAATCCAACTTCAATGACTCCACTTAGGAAGTTTATGCTATTCGGCTAGGAGCGGCATTTCCTCTTCCATGATTTTGTGACATTGTTCATTCTGATAGTAATTACTTATTTATGGGTTCCCTTCCCTCTCTACTTAGAGCTACTCAAACTCAAAGATCATATCTAATTCACGTTTATATTTGTGTTTGGTTTCAAGTCATATGATAGAAAGATCTCTGTATTTACAGTCATAACACTTCACTTTAAAAACTAAGGATCTGAGAAATTGGATTAATCCATGAGAAGCTGTATTTATCATTTGGATTCTCCAGAAGTAAATCTCAAAGGCAAGCCTTCATGTCCTCTGCTAGTCTAGTGGTACATGCCCTCCTTATTATAAAAATCTAATTTGATTTGATGCTATCAGTAAAATTTGATAGTGACATTGTAATTTATGATTTATTCTTAAGACTCTCTATTGATCTTCAGCTTTATAAAAGTTGTTATTATTTCTTCCAATACTGTAATGTGTAAATTATTTGAGAATATTTAATTATGCTGTAAAAGACTAGAGAACAAGTGGTATGGGTGAAACTCATAAAAAGCATAGAGTATACACAGTAATTAAACTATGAGCTTATGATTTAGAGATGAAGCTCACAGAATGTGTTAAGGATAGATAATGAGTAAACAAGTAGCATGTAAAGACAGGAAAAATCAAAACATGAAAATATCAAGAGTAAATTAATAATCTCTAAGAACTGCCAAAGATAGTTAATAAAAATACGGTGGGAAAATGTTACTTAAAGATAGAAAGACATGTAAAGACCAATTCATAATCATGATATAGCTGGGCCATGAGAACATATGATCCTATTCTGGTCCCACATGCTCTTTTTTTTTTTATTTTATTTTGCGACGGAGTCTCAGTCTGTCACTCAGGCTGGAGTGCGGTGTCATGATCTCGTCTCACTGCAATCTCTGCCTCCCTGGTTCAAGTGATTCTCCTGCCTCAGCCTCCCGAGTAGCTGGGATTACAGGTGTGCACCACCACGCCTGGCTAATTTTTGTATTTTTAGTAGAGACAGGGTTTCACCATGTTGGCCAGGATGGTCTCGATCTCCTGACCTTGTGATCCACCTGCCTCAGCCTCCCAAAGTGCTGGGATTACAGGCGTGAGCCACTGCGCCCAGCCCCACATGCTCTTAATCCAAGAAATACAAATAAAAACCAGAGTGGCTCAGCAGGCTAATAGGTCTGGTGTACTTGCCCCTGCATTTTCTAATAGAGCAAGTGTGTATTGGCCCTGGACATCTCCCACCGGCAGGCTGCTTACTCAAGTCTGAACTATGATTCTCATAGTCACGTCAAAAGTTGGGAAACTTGATGCAGCAAAGAGAGAGGCAGGACATATGAACTCTGTATAAGGGATTCAGGTAGTGTGGTACCCCCACTTATAACCTGTTCTAAGCGTGTTAACCCACTCCATCTCTTTTCCCAGGTTTCGTCACACTGTATGATTTGATGAACTGTAATTTGAGCATCTTTATTCTGCCTGTGAACATTTCTGTTCTATGACCTCTGGGCTATATTGCCTGATAGTATACTTGGAGGATACCATTGCACCAAAGTAATTCTCTATGTGACAAGTAGAACAATAGGCTCTACTGAACCATTTGGATTCATATAGCTCAGGTGAAATGACTAAATGAAAGAATAAATGACACAAACGAAGAAGATAACCTTTTCAATCAAGAACAAAAATTTATGCTAGCTAAATAATCATAAAACATTTTTTAAAAATTCATCATAATTAAGGAAATAATTAACCAATTTAAAACTAAGAGCTATAGGCCCCACTGCAAACATTCAAGAGGGGTGATAGAATGGAATTGGTGAAATTCTAATCTGGGAGGCAGAATATGAACTCCAACCTGGCTTCTGTCGATTCCTAGATGGGTCACTTAATCGGATTTCTTAACTTTACTGAGCCTCTGTTTCCTCATTTGAAAAATGGGGGCAAAAAACCTGTGAGGGTATTTTATAGATATAATTAAGATTTTTATTCAGTTGGCTTTAAGTAAAAAAGATTACCATTGATAATATGTGTGGGCTTCATCCAATCCATTGAAGGCCTTAAGAGCAAAAACCAAGATTTCCCTGAGAAGAAGGAATTCTGCCTTAAGACACAGAAATTCTGCCTGCGTTTCCAGCCTGCAGGCCTACCCTACAAACTTCAGACTTGCAAGCCTCAACAATTGCATGAGCCAATTTTCTCTCTCTCTCTCTCTCTCTCTATATATATATATACATATATATGTATATATATATTCCATATTATACATATATATGTATATATATATTCTATATTATATATATACATATATATGTATATATATATTCCATATTATATATATATTCCATTATATACACACACACACACACACACACACATATATATATATACACCCTATTGTTTCTGTCTCTCTGGAGAACCCTGAATAATACACCTTCCTGTCTCTATTTCAAATTACTATAAAAATTATTTGAAAACTGAGAAAATGCCATGCCAACTTAAGCTGTATCATCCCAAAAATATCTCAAGTATTTAATTTGGATTGATGAATGTAAATGTATCTATTACATAATTTTATAAAATCCTTCTTATAAAAGGACTCGGTAAATAATACATTGCATAGAAATGCCAGTTTTCAAAAGGGACGATAGTGAGGAAAATTTGAATGATGCTTACGAACAGTTGCTTTTAATTACTTTATGAATCCTAATTTTGCAATAAAGGTGAAAGAGAATAGTGCCTACCTCTATTTCTCTTTATCATTTAATATAATTAGAATACATTGCTTATTTTGATTTTAGCAAAATGCTTTCGTTGTCAACCCTTTCAGTAAAACTGAAATTGTATAATATTCATTTAATCTAAAGATACACAGAACCTTCCCCTTCATTAACATAATCCATCTTTTAGTCTTTCATCTTTATTTCACTATAAAACCTGCCATTTTCTGGTTCAACATACAAAAATCAATAAACGTAATACAGCATATAAACACAACCAAAGACAAAAACCACATGATTATCTCATTAGATGCAGAAAAGGCCTTTGACAAAATTCAACAATCCTGCATGCTAAAAACTCTCAATAAATTAGGTATTGATGGGACATATCTCAAAATAATAAGAGCTATCTATGACAAACCCACAGCCAGTATCATACTGAATGGACAAAAACTGGAAGCATTCCCTTTGAAAACTGGCACAAGACAGAGATGCCCTCTCTCACCACTCCTATTCAACATAGTGTTGGAAGTTCTGGCCAGGGCCATCAGGCAGGAGAAGGAAATAAACGGTATTCAATTAGGAAAAGAGGAAGTCAAACTGTCCCTGTTTGCAGATGACATGATTGTATATCTAGAAAACCCCATTGTCTCAGCCCAAAATCTCCTCAAGCTGATAAGCAACTTCAGCAAAGTCTCAGGATACAAAATCAATGTACAAAAATCACAAGCATTCTTATACACCAATAACAGACAAACAGAGAGCCAAATCATGAGTGAACTCCCATTCACAATTGCTTCAAAGACAATAAAATACCTAGGAATCCAACTTACAAGGGACGTGAAGGAACTCTTCAAGGAGAACTACAAACCACTGCTCAATGAAATGAAAGAGGATACAAACAAATGGAAGAACATTCCATGCTCATGGGTAGGAAAAATCAATATCATGAAAATGGCCATACTGCCCAAGGTAATTTATAGATTCAATGCCATCCCCATCAAGCTACCAATGACTTTCTTCACAGAGTTGGAAAAAACTACTTTAAAGTTCATGTGGAACCAAAAAAGAGCCCGCATCGCCAAGTCAATCCTAAGCCAAAAGAACAAAGCTGGAGGCATCATGCTACCTGACTTCAAACTATACTACAAGGCTACAGTAACCAAAACAGCATGGTACTAGTACCAAAACAGAGATATAGATCAATGGAACAGAACAGAGCCCTCAGAAATAATGCCGCATATCTACAACCATCTGATCTTTGACAAACCTGAGAAAAACAAGCAATGGAGAAAGGATTCCCTATTTAATAAATGGTGCTGGGAAAACTGGCTAGCCATATGTAGAAAGCTGAAACTGGATCCCTTCCTTACACCTTACACCTTATACAAAAATTAATTCAAGATGGATTAAAGACTTACATGTTAGACCTAAAACCATAAAAACCCTAGAAGAAAACCTAGGCAATACCATTCAGGACATAGGCATGGGCAAGGACTTCATGTCTAAAACACCAAAAGCAATGGCAACAAAAGCCAAAATTGACAAATAGGATCTAATTAAACTAAAGAGCTTCTGCACAGCAAAAGAAACTACCATCAGAGTGAACAGGCAACCTACAAAATGGGAGAAAATTTTTGCAACCTACTCATCTGACAAGGGCTAATATCCAGAATCTACAATGAACTCAAACAAATTTACAAGAAAAAAACAAACAACCCCATCAAAAAGTGGGTGAAGGATATGAACTGACACTTCTCAAAATAAGACATTTATGCAGCCAAAAAACACATGAAAAAATGCTCATCATCACTGGCCATCAGAGAAATGCAAATCAAAACCACAATGAGATACCATCTCATGCCAGTTAGAATGGCGATTATTAAAAAGTCAGGAAACAACAGGTGCTGGAGAGGATGTGGAGAAGTAGGAACACTTTTACACTGTTGGTGGGACTGTAAACTAGTTCAACCATTGTCGAAGTCAGTGTGGCAATTCCTCAGGGATCTAGAACTAGAAATACCATTTGAACCAGCAATCCCATTACTGGATATATACCCAAATGATTATAAATCATGCTGCTATAAAGACAGATGCACACGTATGTTTATAGCGGCACTATTCACAATAGCAAAGACTTGGAACCAACCCAAATGTCCAACAATGATAGACTGGATTAAGAAAATGTGGCACAGATACACCATGGAATACTATGCAGCCATAAAAAATGATGAGTTCATGTCCTTTGTAGGGACATGGATGAAGCTGGAAACCATCATTCTCAGCAAACTATAGCAAGGACAAAAAACCAAACACTGCATGTTCTCACTCATAGGTGGGAATTGAACAATGAGAACACATGGACACAGGAAGGGGAACATCATACACCAAGGCCTGTTGTGGGGTTGGGGGAGTGGGGAGGGATAGCATTAGGAGATATACCTAATGCTAAATGATGAGTTAATTGGTGCAGCACACCAACATGGCACATGTATACGAATGTAACAAACCTGCACAATGTGCACATGTACCCTAAAACTTAAAGTATAATAATAATAAAATAAAATAAAAAACCTGCCATTTTGGTTAGTCCAGCCTAGACAAGCTGTGATTGCTCCATCTCAGTGAGTACATCCTCACATAAAAGCTCTACTATGGATTCTACTATTTGTTCTACTGAGTTCACAATGAGCTAATTACTCAAATCACCTGTACCCTCAGTTAGCAATCTAGTTGATCAGCCTTTCAGGATAGTTAACCAAGCAAATTATTGTTGCAACATGCTTCCCCAATCATCACTCCTCTACTTTCCACAAGTCTCATATCAGAATTAGTCTTATTACTTTAGAGACATAGCTCAGTTTGACTTACTACAATCCTTATTACAAACAATCCTTATTTATAAGACTTGGCTCAATGGCTTCAGCTTTACCCCCAAAATTAAACTTACATTCAAAGGGTGAAGTTTTGATGAATTGTAAACGTTTTAAAATGTAATGCCAATTTTGAAGGCTATTATCAAAACAGCTTTTTGAAAATTATTTGTAGTGGTGACCTCAATAGATTAAGTAATTGAGCCTGATGATATACAGTGATCATGTGAAAGAGAATAATGTATATTTGAATGTTTATGTTTTGATTGGGTTGTTGAAAAAAAATCAGCCTTATATCCACATCCATTATTCATTGATTTTGATTTAACTATAAGATCCATAATCATTTTTCTAGGCTTTGTACCCTCAGTACCTAGCATAGTACTTGGTATATGAACTACAGATAGATATTGTGTTTATGATCTACAGATAGATATTGCAAGGATAAATATGCCTCATGTTTTTCTGAT
Organism: Gorilla gorilla gorilla; assembly: GCF_029281585.2. NCBI lineage: Eukaryota > Metazoa > Chordata > Mammalia > Primates > Hominidae > Gorilla > Gorilla gorilla. The sequence continues at coordinate 61,788,045 of NC_073234.2, read as the reverse complement.
TTATTGGGGGTGGTGAAGTTAGGAAATATACAATATATTTGTCCTGTGAACCATAAATGATGATCACCTGATCTAGTTTTCTAAACTAAAAATTAACTGCCCAAATCCTTAAAAGGGAAAAAACTGGCTTATGACTTCAAAGAGAAAAAATCAAAGTTTGAGCAAAAGTTAAGCAAGGACACTTAACGTGTCTCTTTGATCTGTTGCTCTTTCATATATCTCTTGGTTTTCAAAACAATACAGGTAAGAAAAAGAGATAATCGGGAAGAAACAGAGGGAGTGCCAGAGAAGTGAGAAGCTTATTTACTTCTGTTTACCCTATTATTACATTGAGAGAATATTCCTGTTGTTTGTGTAGCAAAGCAATTTCCCCCACCCACATAGAAAACCTTGGTGATTCTTTAACCATGGCTAAGTGCCAACCTTTCCACATTACTTGGAAGAAGCTTCAAGATGGTTTCCCTAAAGAAACTCATTGTGTAAATCCAGATAATAAGGGTAGTGAGATTGTTGGGACTTCTCTCTTCCTTGATGGAGTTCCTTCATAAGCTTATATAACTTTATCTGCTCGATTGCATGTTTTACACAGAACAGACCCTGCCATAGTAAGTGCCATAAATGGGGGTAGATAGTAATATTTTTCATTCTAAATATATTGGAATGTTGATTTTTCCAAATTCCTCATGCAGCATGATAATAGAACTTTAAAACCTCACATTGCAGCCCACTTTGGCAACTCTTCTCAGAGCTGTCAGGCCAGTACTCCACTGATACAGTGATTTCACCAAACAAGGTGGGGCCTTTTAAAACATTACATCATCTCTACACACTGAGCCAAGGAAAGATCTTCTCATATGGTACCTCCAGAGTAGCTTGTCCAGGGAACATTTCAATGACTCAAAGCCATAATGATTCTACCCTTGCTTGAGAAAATATTTTGTGAGCTATTCATCTTGCTCTTAGGCAATATAGACATATTGAATTTTGAGCTGCACAAGACACTTGAGATCATTAAGTTCAACCCCTTTGTTTTTGCAACTAATCCAAGATGCAGTTGGTGAAAGAACTGGAACTAAAACCCAGGTATCCTGCTCCTTCTACTACCTAACACTGATTGTTAATTATTTAACATTAAAAAATGGCTTTTATTTAAGAACACTTTCCTCCTCCATCTGTAATACAATAAAGGATGTGCTTTCCAAACAATTGCTCTCATGCCAGAAAGTTATTCAGTTTCATATTTCTTTTTTGATATTCTAATATTTATCCATTTTTTTAAAATATGTAAAAAAAGTTTTCAGAATTTCTTCTAGGAAAATTGTTATTTGGTAAAAATTTATTGCACTTAAGTTTTTAAAAATACTACAACAAAGTGGAATTAATTTCACTCAATGAAATGTCAGTTACTCATTTTGGGACTATAGCTTAACACCCCTACTGTAAAGTAAGACATAGCATAAAACATACGGACACTAAGAAATACCTGTATGTTTTTAAATCATCACTGGAAACTTTTTTATTGTACAGTAAACTAACAACCATCTTCTTCCAGTGACTGTGGTAAATATAATTTTGTTCCTCATAAGCAGTTTGTGCAACATTAGCCATCAAATGAGTTCCATCTTATTTCTTAGGATTGTTCATATAAAGTCCAGTATTTTCCCCGAAATGACTCTCTGTCTTTTGGAATTTTCTAGGGCTCTCCACTTATGAATAGCTTCTTATTAGTTCATCCTAAGAGAAAAGCAAAATCTCACTGGATAAAGCTTCCAGGGAATTAATTATCTTCTTTGTGCATAGCCACTATCAGGCAAGTCCTCCTGTTGGAATAGTACTGAAACTCAGTCTAGCTCATCCCCCTGTAACCTAGAGTGACAACTATAGGTTCAGAGTCACAGTACCCCTGGGTTTAAATGCTGACTCTGCCCCTTAATAGCTCATCAACTTGGGCAAGTTAGGGAAACTCGTAGTGCTCATTGGTTCAGAAAGTAGCACCCACCTTTCAAGGGTGTTGTTAACGATTACATAAAATAATATGTATACACTGGTCCCAGAAAATGCCTAAAATATAGTAAGTTCTGAATAAGTGGCATTACTTATATTATTTCCCTTCAAACAACATGTTACTCCCTCCTTCCAATTCTTCAGTTACTGACAGTTTCTCACATTTCAAATGACCAAAACAATGCTGACCATTAGGTGGTTATATTTTGTCAGGGTTACTTTCTAAGCTAATTTACCTTCTTCTTTAATTTTTGCAAGTAACCCTTAGTTAATCACATTTGTGGCATGTGTTCATTACAGTAAGACTTTTCCAGCCTATTTTTCCCTTTCTAGAAGACCAGAATCCTTAATGTATTATTTCTTTAACCATGTAGACAGGGATTTCAGAGCTCCTTAAGATGAATTAAACCTACTACCATCCTTGCAGCAGAGCTTCCTTATTTTAGACAGCTGAAATGAGGGCTAAGTGTTTTATCACAGAGCAAATAATTGGCAAATCTGGATGTGGAAGCCAACAAGCTAGATTACCAGCTCTTTGTGACACTGAAAGAAGACTTCCATTGATTGAGTTCCTCTTCTTTGGGGTTTCAACAATACCTTAGTGAGAATTTGACCAGAGACGAGAGCACCTTCCTGTACTGAGATATGATGCATCCGCACACTCACAGACAATTCTCCATTGACTTTAACTGTGGAAAAGGGAAGCCTGGCATGCTGCTTAAGAAGGGCAAGTCAACCAACAACTGCACTCACTCCTAGCTTTCCTACAGAAACAGCACTGTGTCCATGTTGCTTAACCATTTCATATTTACGGAGTGGGTTACCTGCTCAGAAATAAACTAGGTAATAATTATCCAACTTAATTTAGCTTTATCAGATGACCTAATTTTGCCTATTTTCCCACATCATTAGCATAAGTTATCTGGCTCACGGTTTGCTTTTTCTCATATGAATAAAAATATCTCCATATTCTCCAGTACACGGTGACTTACTGTTTTTGTTTCCTCATGGAGGCTGAGAGGGAGATAAAATATATCCTTTTATTAATAAATGATTTTGTCTTTTACTTTAGTGACACAGTTTTGTGCAAAAATCCAGAATGAATTATCCCTCATAAATCATTCACTGAAATTACAAATATAATGTCTTGAAGTTCTTTTTTTTTTTTTTTTTTTCTGAGACAGGGTCTCATTCTGTCACCCAGGCTGGAATGCAGTGGCATGATCACAGCCAACTGCAGCTACCTCCTAGGCTCAAGTGATCCCCCTGCTTCAGCCTCCCATGTAGCTGGGACCACAGGTATACACCACCATGCCCATCTAATTTTCTTAGTTTTTGTAGAGACGAGGTCTCACTTTGTTGCTTAGGCTGGTGTTGAACTCCTGAGCTCAAGCAATCTTCCAAGCTAGGCCTCCCAAAGTGCTGGGATTACAGGCATGAGCCACCACACCTGGCCAATGTAATGTTTTAATATTTGAAAGTTATTAATCAGAGTGAGAGAAATATTTAAAGAAAAATTCTCATCTACCAAATTTAATATATACATCATATGCATTATTCTATACTGTTATATGAGTGTGTGTGTGTGTGTAAAATAAACGGTTAAGGTAAATTTTGGATTAAGGCAAAATTTAATCCTATGATTTAGATTGCTTATGAAGATATCATACCTATGAGGGTTTACATATCATTATCTTGGCACTTTGAATTTGAGCTCTTCAATAATTCAAAATATTTTTGCTTCTGGTATAAGCTCAGTTGTTAAATATGTATTTTTAAAAGGGAAGAGATGGTGCTGTTCTGCTATTATTACTTATCTTAATCTTCAGCTTGCTTATCTTACAAAATCCTTCAAACACTATACTATGTTTATCTTCAGTCTAGGAATAAAAAGGAGAATTTAATCTAAAAATGACACCATTCATGCTTAGTGGTTTGGAGTTTCTGAACTACCCATTCTAATATATAATCAATTTCATTTCACTGTTTGGGTATGTGTTTAATGATAAGCCTGTAGAATTTCTGTGGTTATTTATTCCTTGGGATGAAATTCAATTTTGATTATACCATAAACATTTTTTGATTATTCAAAAATACTGAGATGAGAAAAAAGAACAAGTTGAAATAGTGCTCTGTACAGCTCATACTTGCACTCGTTTAATGCTATCCAACAGTGAAAACACCACCAAACAGCACAGTTTTCTAGCTAACAAACCAGGTACAGAAATGTTCCCCAGTTTAATACAAATACATGCATTCAGAAAAGGAAATTTCCATGTCAGATGTTGATATGTCCCAGTCAGATTGTTTCCTGCTTTGGAAATCACTGTACTCAGTCAATCAGGCCTGAGATGCCTGAGATGGGTCTCTTCAGCCTTTGCAGAGGGAATTGGCCAGCTCAGAGTGAAAATGCTTTCCAAATATTTAGCTGGGATAAAAGCTCAGTTTGTAAGACACTCTAGTTACCTAAATATAAAACATTTTTGCTCTTTTCCTCACTGCAACCTCAAACCTGGGCTCAAGTGATCCTCCCGCCTCAGCCTCCCAAGTAGCTAGGACTACCAGGTCAGTGCCACCATGCCTGGCTAATTTTTAAATTTTTCTTTTGTAGAGATGTGGTCTCACTATGTTGCCCAGGCTGGTCTTGAACTCCTGGCTTCAAGTGATCCTTCTGCCTTGGCCTCTCAAAGCATTGGGATTACAGGCATGAGCCACCGTTCCTGGCCTATTTAGTGTTTTTATGAATTGATTTAAAAATTTCTCCTTACATAATATACAGTGTAACCTGTCGTTGCAGATGCACCTTATATATATAATATGGAATTTAATATTTTTAGGTAGTCAAACATATTTTATGCCTTTGCTGCTAAGTTTTCAAAATTTCTTTGTTCCAGAGTTTGGTTAGTGTTCTCAGTAGTATGTCACACAAATTCTCTCATGGTTTTATTCACTCGCTTTTGCCCAAGTACCAAGCAGTAGATCATTCAACTCCGCAATGCTAGAAAATGGCAATTGTTTTGTGCGTTAATTCTGGAAAGGAGCCATTTCTAATGAGTAGAATTCAGTGAGAAGGAGACAATTTACTTGTGGCAGTGTTTTAAGTCTCAGGACCACCTACTGAGAAGTGGGGGAATGCAGGAATATTATTTTCAACAGTTTAAAGAAGAAAAATACATTTGTGCACCTGTTGCACAGCTGTAGTGATGGTTTAACAGGGACAAAGCGTGCAGAAACTATGCTCAGCAATTACTTGCTGTACATAAGGTGTAAATGCTCTGCTGGTTCAAGAATTCCTCTGCAAAGTATCATGCCTAACAATATCTTCAGTGAGCTTTTTAGTGAGAAACTCGATCCTGCCTGCCATCTTTTAAAATTTGTGTAAAGTAATAAAAAGTAGCTGATTTCTAAAGGCAGAAAAACTCATAAAATCTCACAGAATGATAATTATCAAAAGGATAATTTTTTAAAGTAGTGTGTTCTTATACTGGAATATTACTCAGCATTGCAAACAAAGAAAGCACAAGTACATATAAACATGGATAAACCTCATAACCACAATGTTGAGCAAAAGTATTAAGACACCAAAGAAAACTATTAGTATACGTTATGTAGTTCATTATATATAATGAACTATATAGAACTATATACGTTATATAGTTATATAGTATATAGAACTATATATGTTATATAGTTCATTATATGTATATATAATTCTATATAGTTCATTATATATAATTCTATGTAGTTCTATATAGAATTCTATATAGAGCTACATAGAATTATATATAATGAACTATCTAGAACATCTTATAGTTCATTATATAGTTCAGAAACAGGGGTGATATGGTGTCCCCTCCCAGACCTCATCTTGAATAGCAGCTCCCATAATTCCCACATGTCATGGGAGAGACCCAGTGGGAAGTAATTGAATCATGGGGGTGGGTTTTTCCCATGCTGTTCTTGTGATAGTGAATAAGTCTCATGAGATCTGATGGTTTTATAAAGGGGAGTTCCCTGCACATGCACATGCCCTCTTGCCTGCTGCCATGTAAGATGTGCCTTTGCCTTTCCTTTGCCTTCTGCCATGATTGTGAGGCTTCCCCAGCCATGTGGAACTGTGAGTCCATTAAATCTCTTTCCTTAATAAATTACCCAGTCTCGGGTATGTCTTTATTAGCAGCATGAGAACAGACTAATACAAGAGGCATGTATGTAGGTGGTAAAAAATACCATAACAAAATCAAGAAAGTGGCTATCATGTAGTCATAATAGCGGTTAAGTTTAGGGGAGGAGAATGAGTCTGGAAGCCTCCTACAGGATGGGAGGCTCTTAGGTTGCTAGCAGTGTTCTATTTCTTAACCTGTATGGTTGTGACAATCAGTGTTTACTCTGTAACTTTTCATTTTATCTCACATTGTTCTTTAAACATTTCTGAATGTATTTTATTTTGCAGTAAACATATGCTAAAAATCACTGTCTTAGTTAATTGCAGGTACCTACTTTTTTGAAAATATCAAATTATTTTAAAACTGTTACAATTGAGACCGTTCATAAATGCATGGAACTAGATGTGAAGGTGCAGATTTTTAGTGAGCAAACTAGGGTGTTACCTTTTAGTGATGAGAGGAAATCCTTAATTTTAAAATGTTGGCAGTAGATTATGGTAAACATACTTAAACAAAAACAAAATCACTTATTCCCTGAGGGTTTGCATAAACTAGACGACACACTTTTATTCCATAAGGGCTTAGATGCTTTAAATATCTTTCCTGAGTGTGCTGTCATTTCCTTCTACATGTCATGTGAAATAAACAATTAATGGAGGTGTTTGTAGATTTGGAGGCTGATAGTGATCATTTGGAAGCCCTTATTAAAGACAAGTTAGCACAAACATTCTCCTACCAGCACTAAATTCAAACAACGTTTAAAAATTTAAGCAGAAAATGCTTCAGATATTCAAAACAATCTTTAGTGCTGCTATAAATTGGAAGGTTTTAGAGGCTTAACAATCAGATACTTCTACAGCAAGAAGGATGATTCCCACTCAATTATTTCTAAAACCTGAGATATATATATATATATATATATATAGAGAGAGAGAGAGAGAGAGAGAGAGAGAGAGAGAGAGAGAGATAATATACGTAAGGAGGTGGACCTGGATATATACCAAATCCACCATAATCTAGAGTGTGATTACCCTTCCTAATTAATGCTCTTTCAACTTGATGCCTGTTACCCTCCACATCCCATAGTTGATGAATATTAAACTGCTTGATGTTTTTTATTTCCATGCCTTCAGCTGTTTTGTGAAGACTCTTTTGATTATGAGTTAGAAAAATCAATTCAAACTAGGTTAAAACGAAAGGAATTTAAAAGAAAACTTTAAAGATAAAAATAGAAACATATTATATGCTCAATTGACAATTCCAAATTCATAGAAATAACTACTATAAAAATTTGTATAAAAATGCACAGAAACAGAAAACCAAATATAACATGTCCTTACTTATAAGCCTGAGCAACATAGTGAGATCCTGTCTCTACAAAAAATAAAAAAATTAGCTGGGTGTGGTGGTGCATGCCTATGGTCCCAGCTACTTGGAGGCTGAGACAGGAGGATCACTTGAGCCCAGGAGGTCAAGGCTGTGGTGAGCCATAATTATGTCACTGACTCCAGCCTGGGTGAACCACCTGAGACCCTGTCTCAAAAACGAAACAAAAAAGCAGATGGGAACAATAGTCCCTGGGGAATCCAAAAGGAGGAGGGAAGGAGGGAGCAAGGGAACGGCTGGAAACTTCCTAATGAATACTATGTTCACTATCTGGGTGACAGGATCAATAGAAGCCCAAACCTCAGCATCACACAATATGCCCTTACAACAAACCTGCACATGTGTCCCCTGAATCTAAAATAAAAATGGAAATTTAAAGAAATCTGGTTATGGATCATTCCAGATTTTTATACATACATGTACACATGCCAACATGAACACAGTTTTTCTTCATGTGGGATGATACCATCTATGTTGCTCTTCCAATGGCTTTTTTCATTTAATGGACAACTTTCCAAGATAGTATTAAAGAGTAAAGTACCGCCTCACCGTCTGGGAAGTGAGGAGCGCCTCTGTCCGGCCGCCGTGCAACCTTCCAGGTGTGAAGTGGCAGTCTTGTGTGTGATCTTTCTGCCCTCCCCAAGTTTGCATTTTTGACATTAGAGTTTACTTTTAAATTAAAAATAAATAAAGAGTAAAGTAGGTAACTACCTTATTTTGTAATAGTTGCATTATTTTAACAAACATTTATGACAGTTCTCATTTCCAATGGGAATTTATGGACATTATTCTGAGATTATCACACAATCCAAGGAAAAGTTAAACCACCATCAGCAAGAATGAAGGAACCAAGGCAACTCTGCAGCAGGAATTCTGTTTGTTTGTTTGTTTGTCTGAGACAGAGTTTCACTCTCTCACCTAGGCTGGAGTGCAGTGGCCTGATCTCAGCTCACTGAAACCTCCGTCTCCCGGGTTCAAGTGATTCTCCTGCCTCAGCCTCCCAGGTAGCTGAGATTACAGGCACGTACTACCACGCCAGGCTAATATTTTTTTTTTGTATTTTTAGTAGAGATGGGGTTTCACCATGTTGGCCAGGCTGGTCTCGAATTCCTGACCTCAGGTGATCTGCCTGCCTCGGCCTCCCAAAGTGTAGGATTTCAGGTGTGAGCTACCGTGCCTGGCCAGGAATCCTTTGATTCTCCTTCCAGAGTGCTGTGATCAATATGTCTTTCAGTTTAAATTCTCTAGAGAGTCTCAGATTGGTTCAGCTGGGGTCAGGTGCTACTCCTGGTCCAATTAAGTTTGACCAGAGAACCAGGGTCATATAGGGGGGAAAAAAAGCTACCAGGAAGCAACACCTGAGGTGGAATGCTGGGCCTATTACTTGATTTTGTATTTCTGATGCTTACATGGTGTCTTACCATCTTCATAGAAATAGAACAAAGTCGTGTTTAGAACCTTCTATAATAAATTGTCCTCCTCCCACCTTGCCCCTTTACTTCAGCGTTCTACTGATACTACATACCAAACGCAAAGATTACGTGTTGTGATAGGCCCTGAAGTTCAAGTCGAGAAAGGGCCAGCTTGTGGAGCTGCAATGAAGGCAGAGAAAGGCAGTCTGTATGAGACCTGAGTCACAGGTCCTTCCTTTTTTCCAACACACTCACCCCCATTGCTTTCTCAAGTTCCAGACCTACATGTCCAAGTGCTTATCAACATCTCCATTTAGTCATCCAAAGGACACTTCGAATCAGCATTTCCAACTGAATTTATCTCCTTCTCACAGACTTCACTTTTTCTGGGTTACCTCAATTAACAGCAGCTCTAGCCAATTCCTTTCTCATTCTTGCTTTCCAATCAAGTCACCAACTTCTGTCAGCTCTTCCTCCTTAAGGCATCTCAAATCGCTTCACTTTTCTCCAACCCATTACAACTGCCCTTGTTTAGCCTAGACAATTACAACCTCTTACTCATCTAACTCAGCTCCTGCCTTTAGTCTTGTTCCATATAATCGGTTCTTGATGCTGCAGCCAGTGCTAGCAAAACTGATCACTTCACTCTTTATTTTGCAACTAATTTCTCTTCAGAATAAAGCCTAAAGTCCTTAGCATAGCACAGCATAGGATGACATTGCATACCCTGCAAGGCATTTCACAAATTGTCTGCTTCTTCCATTCTAGTCTTTCTATTCTCCTCCCTCAGTAACCTTTCTCTCTATTTTCTTCTAACTCCCTGATTTCTTGTTTGTAGAGTGCTGGTTCTGAACCTTGACTAGACATTAAAATCACATAGAGACTTTAAAATATCCCACTGCCGAGGCCATCCCAAACCAATTAAATCAGACCCTCTTGGGGAGGACCCAGGCATCAGTAAGTTTTTAAAGCTCCAAGATGATTCTGATGTGCAGCCCAATTCGGGGACTTTTGCAATTCTATGCATATGTTTACTTTCTCTCCCTGACCAAATCTGCACCTCCACCTTTGTTTATTCTTAGATCCTCACATCCCCTGCAAGCTGCCTAGTATCTACTTACCCTACAAATCTCATCTTACAACCCACTTATACTGTGTCCTTTTGACCACAGAGAATAGGTTATGTGAATAGACATAGAGTTTTGAACAACGAAACTCTCACAAATCTTTAAATTCAGGTTCATAAATTATTTTTTGAGCCATTTGAAGTAATAAACATTTTGAAGCCTCCATTGTGTTTGTCAGGCTAATAATACCCTTATATTCATGAGTTAACTACCTCTGTTGGGGTTTGTACTGTTAGTGGTGGCAAATCCATACGGGTCTGCAACAACCTCAATTCTTGCCTCCTCAGAAGAAAGAATTAGACTGAGGGGGCACAAGGCAGAGTGAGAGACCGAGGCAAAGTTTTAGAGCAGAAGTGGAAGTTTATTCAAAAGTTTAAAGCAGGAGTGAAAGGAAGTAAAGTACATTTGGAAGAGGGCCAAGCAAGTGACTTGAGAGGTTCAAATGCACATTTTGACCCTTGACTCGGGGTCTTCTACGTTGGCATGCTTCCAGGGTTGCATTACGTCTCCCACGATTCTTTCCTTGGGGCGAGCTGTCTGCATGCAGAGTGGCCTGTCAGCACTTGGGAGGGGCTGCATGCACAATGTGTTCACTAAAGTTGTGCACATGCTCACTTGAGGTGTTTTTCCCTTACCAGTCCAGTGTTCCTAGAGGAAGGTCATATACCAGTTAAACTCCACTGTTTTGCCTCTTAGTGCACATACTGGAGCTCCCTAGCCCAACTCCTGAGATCTTATTAGGAAGCTGCTGGTCACTAGCATCAGGTTTTTTTCTATCTATTGGGAGACTTCCTTTTCCTGGTGCTGGCTGCGACAAATTATTATTTTAAAGAGGCAGTTCAACAGCATCTGACCATCACCTGATGGCTCCCTGACATTTCTGGTGAGGGGGCCCCCTCCTGTCCTGCTCCTATCTGCCTTACTACCTACTGTAACAGTGCTGGGTGAATTGTCTACGTGATCTCATTTAATCCTTTTAACAATCATTAAGAGGTATTCAAATCCCATTTTACTGCTGAGAAAACTGAAGTTTGGACAGTTTAACAAATTTCCCAAATACATACTGAAGCTACAGGATAGATAACTTAGATAACTATATGATTTTTTTTTTTTTTTTTTGAGATGTAGTTTCACTCTTGTTGCCCAGTCTGGAGTGCAGTGGTGTGATCTCGGCTCACTGCAACCTCCGCCTCCCGGGTTCAAGTGATTCTCCTGCCTCAGCCTCCGGAGTAGCTGGGACTACAGGCGTATCCCACCATGCCCAGCCAAGTTTTGTATTTTTAGTAGAGACGGGGTTTCACCGTGTTGGCCAGCATGGTCTCGATTTCTTGACCTCGTGATCTGCCTGCCTCAGCCTCCCAAAGTGCTGGGATTATAGGCGTGAGCCACCGGGCCTGGCCCTATATGAATTTTTAAAAACCCAAAGTATATTCACCAGATTTTTAAAAAATCAGAATATTGTAAATGTAAGACTTGAAATCTTTTAAACAAGAAACTTTTTTAATGTATATTTTTAAAATTTCTGATGCTATGGAAAGAACTGTTCAGCAGGATAGCAGAAGAAAAATAAATAAAAATGTTGGAAATAACAATGAATGATGTTATGAGATATACCAGTGTTTCTGATAAGCACATAAAGATTCAAAGAACAGAAACTATGGATGAGCTTATTTTGCTTTAAATTGAAAAACAGTTATTTATTCTTTTAATGTATACTTAAGAGGGTGCATTTCAAATCAATAGTTAGGAACAAAAACTCGAACAGGATTTCTAGAACTTTTTTTTTTTTTGCTACGGATACCTCTATATCTACTGCATGGTTGGCAGACATTAAGGTTTCAGAACCAGAACATACACCACACCCTTTTCATTCACTACTCCCTTCTCTCTCCACCCCTCCCCACCTCTCCCTTAAACTCACATCTCTATTTTCCAGCTTGTTCTGTGTGTTTTCCTCTGGTGTAATTACCATAAATAATTAGCAAGATAGGACCTGTGTGGTACAAGTGCCACACCTTGGTTGTGTTGTGAGCAACCGCTTGAAGTGATGGCAACCTAAACATTTGCACACTTCTCACCACAGTGTCCCATATTTAAGTATTTCATAACATGTAAATCCAACAGATGAAATATTGGAATACCTCTTCATGGTTAATACCTGACCCAAACTATGAGTTGAAGTGTTGACTGGCTAATGTATTGACTCTGTATGCTTGGAATGGGTGTTCATGGCAGCTCAAAATGATTTATTCAAATTAAAACCAAAAAGCAACAAAAAAATTGTTCTGCCCTGTGAAGAACTGAGCAGGGGGCGGGTGGGGGAACAAAAGCCTTTGTTTAGCTGTAAACCATAAAAGCAGAGGTATGGTACCTGCTCCTGCCAAGGCTAAAGTAAAGCAATTAGCATCATGACTTGAGGGGTCACAAGATCCCAAAAAAGCAACATTTTGGAACTTTCTTAAGCCAGATAGCAGTGTGAAACGGGGAAAAAAAATCCACAGGGGTCCTCAGTAAACAATAAGGTATGCAGGAAAAGCTCCCTGATTTTCTTTGGTCTAGCCTGTCTTCACTGCCCCCAGGCCTTGAATAAGTATTAATCCTCCCCTCCTTGCATTCTATTGAGTACTCTCCGGGTCTTCCCAGCTACAAGACAGTTTTTCATTCCCTTTCTTCCCAAAGAAAGTGTGAGGTTATTCAGCATGTTATAATGAGCTGCCAGTATTGGAGAGATAACAAACTCTGATTTCCAAGTCACTAATACCAGCCCCAAGCCCCACCACACACACACGCACACACGCACACACACACACACACACACGAGGCCAAGGTGGGCAAAAAGAAAAAATTATATCATTGGATGAAACTGTGTAAATCAGTCAGATCCCTAACTTAAATATGAAGAAATCAAGAGTCAGAAAGGGAATTCATTTGTTCAAATTCACACTAGTTACTGGCAAACTAGAATAGGATCCAGATCTCATGAGTTCCAGTCAAGCATATTTTCCTTAATATTTATTTTAGTAAACTAATTTTGCTTACAGAATTTCATAACACCTTTTGAGATAGGTAGTGACACCTTGGTTATCACAAAACTAGGGGTAGAGCACAGCCAAAAAGCAGCACGAGTATTTAGTATAATTTTTTAACTTAATTTTATACTGCGCTTCTTTACAAACTTTACTGATATCATTTCTTTCAATATCTGGGTTTTGGTGGCACAATCTGGAATATTTATGTCTTATAATTTTGCAATGTTATTTCAACTATTGCATTTTCCTTTGATTTGTCTCTATTATTCTTTCCAGTATGACTAACCATTGCACTATGTGTTTTCAAAGAAGATGGTACAGCTCCTCTAGAGGAACAACTGAGTAACTTAAGGAGGGAGACTAACTGTTTACCTAAGATAGTTGAGTCTTAACTCGTGGTGTTTTATGCAGTTCTCCTTCTTGGCCCAGGAAGATGCCTTCTAGAATAAACCCAATTGTGCCTAATCCATTTTGATAACCTTCCTTAAAAGATCTGGCTGGGCAAGGTGGCTCACACCTGTAATCCCAGCACTTTGAGAGGCTGAGGCAGGAGAATTGCTCAGAGTTCAAGACAAGCCTGGGCAACATACATCTCTACAAAAAAACAAAAATAAAAAAATTAGCGGGGCATGGTGGTGTGCACCTGTATTCTCAGCTACTTGGGAGGCTGAGGCAAGAGGATTGCTTGAGTCCAGGAGGTTGAGGCTGCAGTGAACCATGATCGTGCTATTCCACTCCAGTCTGGGTGACAAAACAATGGGTGACCCTTTCAAAAAGAAAAAAAAAAGAGATCTGTCATCTGCTTTATTTATAATTCTTTTGTGAAATATCAAACAAATCACTTCTCTCCTTTGGGTGCTCCGATGATGTAAATATCATGAAGTCAAGGCATAATTGTTCTTACTTGGTAGCACTTAACTTAATGGCATATCAATGACATGCTATTGAGTGCTAACTCTGTAAGTGCATGTGATAACTATATCCCAAATTGCAGTTCTAGGATACAATTCCAGGATCTCCAGTGTCCAGGGTACCCAACAGGCACCACAGCATGCTACTGTACTCAGCTCCAACCTATGCCCCGGCCAATCATGCTACTTCTTCTATCTCAACCTGAACTTTACACTGAGAAACATTCTATCATTTCCCCTGCCTTCTAAGTTTTGATCTAACTAAAAATATTGGATGCTCATCTTTCAGACAATGAGCTCCTTAAGGAAATTGACTATGAGATATTTGACTTTCCAGTGACTGACAGCCTTATTATGGGGATTTAATAAATGTGAATCAATGTGAACGAATAAATAAATAAATAAGAAATGAATGACTGTTTCAAATCTCTCCCATACAAAGATAATCCTACTGACACTATATCTTTATTATGCCCATTTTTCTCTTCTTTGATAATTCCTTGCCCTTTCCCTAACTGCAGCTCCCTTCATCTTTGTCTCAAAATAAACCATCCCTTTTCTGCTATGGTCCAAGATTATGGGGAATTGTAAGGCTTGTAGAAGATGCTGGTCTTCTAACGTGTCATAATAATAAGGTACTGGTTGACATGCCCCAATAAATTATTAGATGTTTATTGGGAGGCAATGATCAGGTTGCAATTTGCAAGCAAAACTGACATAGTTCATTAAGAGATTAACTACGGCCAGAACATTGAGAGGGGGCACATCATTTCAAAGTTGCAGGGGCTAGAATGGAAATCAGTGAGGAAAGGAACTGGAAGAAGACTAAGAGGTATAATACTAGATGGTGTTAAAGTTGATGTGAGCTTCTAAACACAACCACAGAGGCAGCTCATAGCTTCCCAGCCCCAACCCCCTGTAATGAGCTCTGCATTGTTGACGGTTGCTCAGCGACCACACTCCTTTCCACATGCCTATCTCAGTTGCTTATTAAGGATTTGTGGTTTCTCATTTTTTTCTTTTACCTTTTAGAACTGCCTTTGAGATTCAGTTATTAATCACAATCCAAATGTCAACAAATGTACTATTTGTTTTGAAAGCTGAGCACTACTCAAGATGGTCCAGTTGCTATAAAGAATTTTGTGTTATTGACCTCACAAACCCAAGGACAATATCCAAGTCAGAGACTTTAAATGTATGGATCCTTCACCCCTAAGCACCTCTTCTAGGAATTTAACTCAAGGAAGTATTCAGAAACATGCTCACACTGATGGCTTATTATTTATAAAATTCAAAAACTGGGAACAATCTTAATTAACATTATACATCCATACGACAGACTGTTATCAGCTAAAAATTAAATTGTAATGGGATATTAGCATCATTATTATTAACATGTAAACATTTATTATATACTCTTTTAAAATGCATGCTGTTTAAACTTTTTATTTTACATGTAAGTACATATATAACAAATAACTAGACAGATGAAAGCAAAATGCTGACAGTGGTTATTTTGGGTGGTAAGATTATGGTGAACTTTGTTTTATAACTTTGTAGTTATTTGGTATTTTCTAGGTTTCTTATTAAAAATATATTATTTTTGTAACTGAAAACTTTAATAAAAAATAGAACAGGCAAAAGAGATAACTTATATGCTGGGAATTCAGAAATAGTGAAATTTTTTTCCTGCTTCTCCAAAACTACCTTTGGAATAAGCTTATTGGTATCTAAAATTTCACAGTTAGAGATATATTTCTTTTTTCTTTTTCTTTTTTTTTTTTTTTTTGAGATGAAGTCTGGCTCTGTCCTCTGTCACCCAGGCTGCAGTGCAGTGGCGCCATCTTGGCTCACTGCAACCTCCGCCTCCTGGGTTCAAGCAATTGTCCCTGCCTCAGCCTCCCAAGTAGCTGAGATTACAGGTGGCCACCACCATACCTGGCTAATTTTTGTATTTTTAGTAGAGAAGTGATTTCACCAAGTTGTTCAGGCTGGTCTCGAACTCCTGACCTCAGGTGATCCATCTGCCTTGGCCTCCCAAAGTGTGGAGTTACACACGTGAATCACCATGTGGCTGAGATACATTTCTTTGTCCTTACTTTGCATCTTTTGATAAAATGAAAATATAACTAAATGGGGAAACATTAATTCTATTAAGCATTTATACCATCAGAGACCAGTGTTTTTAAGCTACAAGTTTATGAAATCAATTTATTGGGTCTTGGCTTAAACACAAAATAAATGAAATAAAATAGAATGGAAAACATCTGTGTTTTTCCTTCTTAGTAAGGGAAGGTATTATTTAATGATATTTTAATTTAAATTACATATGTATATACTGGGACATGAGGTAAAATATATTCTTTATGGAAGAACACAGTCAAAAAGTTTGGAAGTCACTGCCATAGAATGAACACTAGATCCTGTCCTGAAAATGGGTTTTTGATTGTGGTAGACATATCTGTGAAAGACCACCGGTGCTTCAGATGGATAAAAGAGAAATCTCTGGGTTTTAAGGATGCAGAAAGGGAGATGAAGGCATCAGAAGACACAATTTGTTCTGTGGCTATTCTTGGCTGTCCTTGGCTTCCTTGGGGAGCCTGAACTGTGGCACAGAGCTCTACTCAGCAGTTTCCTGGAAAAATGGATATTCTGCTGCTATTACAGTCACAGTGGATGAATTTTTTTTTTTTTTTTTTGAGATAAGGTCTCACTCTGTCACGCAGGCTGGAGTGCAGTGATGTGATTAAAACTCACTGTAACCTCTCACTCCTGGGCTCAAGTAATCCTCCCACCTCAGCTTTCCAAGTATCCAGGACTTCAGCTGAGGGCCACCATGAATGGCTAATTTTTAAATTTTTTTGTAGAGACGGGGGTCTCTCTATTTTTGCCCAGGCTGGTCTCAAACTCCTGGGTTCAAGTGATCCTCCTGCCTCAGCCTCCCAAATTGCTGGGATTACAGGTGTGAGCCACTGCACCCAGCCTATGAATAGAATTTTTATAGTTAGTAAAGTTTAGGACTATAAGATCACTGTAACTCAGTGGGCTTCTCAAGATCTTACTCTCTGTTGTTACCTAAACACAAAACCAGCTACTTGCTCTGTGATGTGAAAGTGGTATAATCTTTACAAGCCACTGGAAGAATATTTTCTAACAACTGAATGCACAACTACATTGATACATTTTCAAATGATATGGGGAGAAATATTGTAGGGCTTCTTTCACCCTTCTAGGATCCAAGATTCTAAACAATTTGGGCAATCAAAATTTACCCTGCCTTACTATTCTGTACCAGTGGATGGGTTTTCATTCTTTCTCATCTATTCTTTGTTCCCATACCATCCAGAATTTCTCATTCAAGCAAAGGAAACTGAGAAAAAAATGCATTAAGTTGTACATGATTTTATGTTACCTCTTCAATGGGTATTTGCTTTGGAAAGAGGACCTAACAATGTCAAGAAGGTATTTAACACAAAGCAATAAATGCAGCCTATGACAGGCAGGTCAGGAAAAGGTCTATAGTATATACTTCTCATGTTTTGACCTTCATTATTTTTGACATCCTTCCTCAAGTTAGAAATCTAGGTCACAGCCAAGCCACCTTGGCTTTGCTAATCATGTGTACTTATGTGAAACTCTCAGCTGGAAAAGAATAATGTGAAGTGGCAGGCACCACTTAAAATACATTTTCTAGAGAAGATGGTTGCAGAAGCATGTGGTTTTTTGGGGCTAGCAATGATATAATTCTGGGTATATGGTGTCCAAGGTCAGTAGTGTAAGTTGGGGTTGTCTAAGCCCAATAAGAGCCATGGGATCTTTATTGGAGTAATTCTACAATGTGATTTAGGCTCTCTGACTGTCATAGAGATTCTGTGCCCTTTCTAAGATATGTTAATATATTTCTTGCTATTTAAATTTGGTTAGAATGGGCCTGGCGCAGTGGCTTACCCTGTAATCCCAGCACTTTGGGAGGCCAAGGCAGGTGAATTACCTGAGGTCAGGAGTTTGAGACCAGCCTGGCCAACAGGGCAAAACCCTGTCTCCACTAAAAATACACAATTAGCCAGGCATGGTGGCACACACCTGTAATCCCAGCTATTCAGGTGGCTCAGTCACGAGAACTGCTTGAACCCGGGAGGCCAAGGTTGCAGTTACTTGAGATTGTGCCACTGCACTCTAGCCTGGGCCACAGAGCAAGACTCTGTCTCAAAAAAAAAAATGGCTAAAATGAGCTTTGTTGTTTGTGACAAAGAACTCCAATTAATACAGTTTCCTTCCTTCAAATTATACTATGTAGACAAAAGTGGGCAAACTATGGAGCAATTATCTAGTAATAATGTCAGACAGTTCTTCCATACGTGTTACCTAGTGCTCACCTAAAACAGAAAACATCTGATGAAAATTTATTGTTTAATTTTCAGTTATTCGAATAAGTGATATTTGCTTTGGGTCTTAAAGGTAAAAACATTGAGAAATAAGATGGAAGCCTTGACATGTGCAGCAACTCTTTGCCATTTGCTGAAATGACTACTTTTAAAATTCTTTGTTCTACTGAAATGATATTTTATCACTAGATTTACACTAATCAATGAATTCTGTGTCCTTGTACAAAAAAATTAAAAAGCTATAAAGTAGATAAGTATATAGAAAAAAATAAGTAGGATAAGTAGATAGAAAAAAAGACATTCCTTTAACCATGTCATAGTGCTTTAGATTAATATTAAAAACAACATAAGAATTGCAAAGTTATGTTCCTTTTTTTACTGACCTAGTTAATTTAAACAGAATTTACTGTAAAGCTTCATACATAGAGATCAATAAATACTTCTCAACCAAAAAAAAAAAAAAAAAAGTGGCTTATAAGGACAGTTCAGGGTAATGAACTCCAGAATGGAAAAGATATCTTCCCATTTAAAAGAAATTTTCATTGATTCAATGGATCTTCTGTCATAACAGCCAATTTTTCTGGGCCATTGCTTCAAGAGTTCTATTACATTCACATATTATACGAACCATAATACAAACAAATAATCCAGTCATTTAAATTTTACATAGAAAATGGCTGACTAGAGGTACCTGACACTCACCTCCTGCACAAATAAGAACTAAAATAACCATGCTTCAAATGGAGAATCTAAGGGAGAACACTGGAGTTTAGCAGAGGAAACACTTGAAACCAGGAAGGAGAGGGAAGTAAGGAAGTCTGCTGGGACAAGATCAGCTGGGATCCAGAGAGACTTTTCAGTACAGGGAAAGGGTAAGTGAGTGATCCCCAGTGGTCTACATTCCCACTATGGACTTTTGCACTTCTAGCCATGGGAGAGCTCCTTGACCTTTGGGGAGTCTGAGGCTAGTATAGGAAGCTGCCTGGAGTCTGCAGGACAGCATTGCTCCAGATAGAGAGCTCACATTAGGTCCCACACATGCCTTGAGACCCAAACAGCTGCAGCACACCACCATTTCGAGAGCCCAGCTCCCACCAGGCTGCATCTGCCCTGAGGCCCAGCATTTCCTGCGTGTACTAATCCTTGGAGCCCCACTGACATCCCCTTGTGTCTACCTGGAGGGCTGCAGTAGCATGATGCTGTTTGGACCCAGTAGTGTGGCCTGGTCCCCAGCACTCTCCCCTCCACAGTGTCTTACACTCTGGGAAATGAGTGATGCAGCACACCTTGTGGCTGCTCCTGGGACAAAGAGAGCCAAGGACAGGGTTGCCCTACCCACTGCTGCTGCTGCCATCACAGCCACTGGAAGCAGAAGTACCTGCTCTCCAGAGCTTGAAAGCCACCTGCCTAGGACCACTGCCACTGACAGTAACACTGCCCCCCACCCCCCACAGGAGATGGCTGCAGTGTACTTGTACATGCCCTGAGGACAGGCTCCCTCTACTCATCGCCTCCTGAACTTGCTGCCCAAGAACCTGGGGACAGCCCCATTCTGCACAACACAACCCATGTGCACCACTAGGGGACCTGAGAATAAGCCCTCTCAGCCTGGCACCACCCCTCAGTGCCCAGGCATGCCACCTGGGGATCTCCCAATTCCATTGGTTGAGTCAGGTGTGTGCACAGACCACCAGGAAACCTTACAACAGGTGCAGAACAACTGCACGGACCCAAGCATGCTGTCTGGAGGCCTGGAGATCTCCCCACCCCATCTACCACCTCTGGCATCAGCGCACTCTTTCCAGGGACCTGAGGATGGGTTCACCCAGCCTGTTGCCACCATCCATACACATTACCTGGGAGGGGGTTGAACATTGGCCTGCCCATTTGATTGCAGCCACTGATAACATCAGCATATGCTGCCTGGGAGCCTGAGTATTGTCTTGCTACTGTTACTGCCATTGCCCATGCCATACATGCTGTCCAGGTACCCATGGACCCACCCACAAGCCCAACCCACCAATATGACCGTTGGAACCCAAGCAAGCTGTCTGGAGGCCCAAGAATTAGCCTGCTTGAACCCATTAACACTGGTGCCTGCGTACACCACTTGGAGGCCCAGTGACAGGTACACTTGGCCCTGTCACCACTGAGTCTTGAGGACTGACCCACCTGGTATCCCTGTCCCCAGCAAAGACTCACTACAGCCTCTGCTAACAACTGCAGCCTAAGCCACTGAGGAAATCACAGATACCATTAATGATATTTACAGCTGAAGAAATAGTATGGAGACTACATGACTATATAGACACAGAATCAAAGTTAAAGTGTCCTACTAACTAGCACCATAGATAGATCTTCAGGAAAAAGTCATTCCCTGTGAAAGCCACTCAAAAAATTGGAAGAAGCCACTATTATACAACATGTGCAGATATCAACAAAAAAATACCAAAAGAAAACAAGAGTTTCTGCCTGGTAATCCAGAAAATTCTTCTGGACCTTGTCCAAGACCATAAAGGTGGTACTTTTATGAGTCTGAAAGAAACACAGCATTACTGGGCTTGGGGTGACCCCTAAAGCAGATACAGCTTAGATCACAACTCCCAAGTTCTTGACAATATCTGGAAAGCCTTCCCAAGAAGGATGGGCACAAAGAAGCCCAGACAGTGCAGACTAAAATAAATACCAAACTCCTCAATGCTGAGACAACAAAGAACATCTACTAGCATCAACACTATCCAGGAAAACATGACCTCACCAGATGAATTAAATAAGGTACTAGAAAACAATCCTGGAGAAATAGAGATATGGGACCTTTCAGACAGATAATTCAAAATAGCTGCATTGAGGAAACTCAAAGAAATTGAAGATAACACAGAGGCAGAATTCAGAAATCTACCAGATAAATTTAACAAAGAAGCTGAAATAATTAAAAAGAATCAAGCACAAATTCTGGAGCTGAAAAATGCAATTGCCATACTGTAGAATGCATCAGAGTCTTTTAATAGCAGAATTTATTAACTTGAGAAAGAACTAAGAACAGAAAACCAAACACCACATGTTCTCACTCATAAGTGGGAGTTGAACAATGAGAACACATGGACACAAGGAGGGGAACATCACACACTGGAGTGCCAGGTCTGACCCGCAGACCCTGGCCAAATGACAGATGAACAAATACACTCAGATGCAGACCCAGTGAAAGAGCGGGCTAGGGGACCGGGCCACCTACAGACACAGAAAAGGGTGCTGTAAAGACTCAGCAGCAGCAGCCCTGACTAGCTGGTGCTGTGGGCATTTATTTAGTACAGATTTAATGACAAAGGCTTGAGTCAACACTCTTTGTGTGTTAATAACATTGCCGACCCCCCAAGTAGAGATAACATGAGTAAACAAGCTTTTTTGAAAAACTCCTCTACATTCCCTTGTATCTACACCCTAAGCTTTTAGGCTTCTGATAAGAGAATCTGGCTGCCTTCAGCCAAATCCTTTTCCGAAGCTTTTGTAAAACCTTCTGGCCTTCTGAGAAGGTTTGCATCTTTCTACAATTTTTCCCACTACCCTGACAGATATCCTACACCGGAGCCTGTTGGGGGTTTGCAGGAAAGGGTAGGGAGAGCATTAGGACAAATACCTAATGCATGCGGGGCTTAAAACCTAGATGACAGGTTGATAGGTGCAGCAAACCACCATGGCACATGTATACCTATGTAACAAACCTGTACATTCTGCACATGTATCCCAGAACTTAAAGTAAAATTTAAAAAAAAGAAAGAATTAGTGAGCTTGAAGGCAGGCTATTTGAAAATACACCATCAGAGGGGACAAAATAAAAAATAATAAAAACCAATGAAGCACACCTACAGCATCTAAAAAACAGCCTCATGCAAATCTAAGAGTTATTGACCTTGAAAAGGAGGTAGAGAAAGAGATAGGGGTAGAAAGTTTAATCAAAGGGATAATAACAGAGAACTTCCAAAATCTTGAAAAATGTATAAGTATCCAAATAAAAGAAGGTTACAGAACACCAAGCAGATTTAACCCAAAGAAGGCTACCTCAAGTCATTTGATAATCAAACTTCCAAAGGTCAAGTATAGAAAAAAAGATCCTAAAAGCAGCAAGGGAAAAAAAACAACATACAATGGAGCTCCAATACATCTGGCAGGAGTCTTTTCAGTGGAAACATTATAAGCCAGGAGGAAGTTACATGCCATATTTAAAGTGCTGAAGGAAAAAAAAGTTTTACAGTAGAGTAGTATACCCAATGAAAATAACCTTCAGACACAAAGGAGAAATAAAGAGATTCCCAGACAAACAAAAGCTGAGGGGTTTTATGAACACCAGACCTGTTCTACAAAAAATACTAAAGGAAGTACTTCAATCAGAAAGAAAAGGACATTAGTGAGCAATAAGGAATCACTTGAAGATACAAAATTCAGTGATAATCGTAAATAAACAGAAAAACACAGAATATTATAACACTGTAATTGTCAATGTAAACTACTTTTATCCTAAGTAGAAAGACTAAACGATGAACCAATAAAAAATAATAACTACAGGTTTTAAGACATAGTGCATACAATAAGATATAAATAGAAACAACAAAGTTTAAAAGTGAGGGGATAATGTTAAGGTGTAGAATTTTTATTATTTTCTTTTTACTTGTTTGTCTTTTTATGCAAACTATGTTAAGTTCCTATCAGGTTAAAATAATGGGTTATAAGATAGTGTTTGCAAGCCTCATGGTAATCTCAAATCAAAAAACATAAAATGGATACACAAAAAGTAGAAAGCAAGAAACTAAACCATGTCACCAGAGAAAATAACTTTCACTAAAGGAAGACAGGAAGGAAAGAAAAAGAGAGAGAGAAAGAAGAAAGAGAGAGAGAGAGAAAAGAAAAGAACAGAAAAGAAAAAGAGGGAGGGAGGAAGGAAGGAAAGAAAAAGAAAGAAAGAAAGAGAGAAGGAAGAAGGGTAGGAAGGAAGGAAGGGAGGGAGGGAACACCACAAAACAACCAGAAAACAACAAAATGGCCAGGAGTAGGTCCTTACTTATCAATAATAACATTGAATGTAAATGTACTAAACTCTCCAATCAAAAGACAGAGAGTGACTGAATGGATGAAAATCAAGACTCATTGATGTATTACCTACATGAAAAATGCTTCACCTATAAAGACACACAGAGACTGAAAAGAGAAGGATGAAAAAAGATATTCCATACAAATGGGAACCAAAAAGAGCAGGAGTAGCTATACTTATATCAGACCAAACAAATTTCACAACAAAAACTAAAAGAAGAGGCAAAACAAAAAAAGTCACCATACAATGGTAAATGGGTCAATTCAGCAAGAAGATATAACAATTTTAAATATATATGCACCCAGCACTGGAGCACCCAGA
This sequence comes from Gorilla gorilla gorilla, assembly GCF_029281585.2. Lineage (NCBI taxonomy): Eukaryota > Metazoa > Chordata > Mammalia > Primates > Hominidae > Gorilla > Gorilla gorilla. The sequence goes on along the minus strand of NC_073234.2, from coordinate 61,764,221 downwards.
CATATAAAGTAAATACTAGTAGAGCTAAAGAAAGAGAGATAGGCCCCAACACAATAATAGCTGAAGACTTCAACACTCCATTTTCGACATTGGACATATGTCCCAGACAGAAAATCAGTGAAGAAACAATGGACTTAATCTGCACTTATAGACCAAATGGATCTAATAGATATTTACAGAACATTTCATCCAATGACTGTAGAATACACATTCCTTTCCTCAGTACATGGATCATTCTCAAGGATAGACCATATGTTAGGTCACAAAACAAGTTTTAAAACATTCAAAAAATTTGAAATAATATCAAGCATCTTCTCTGACTACAATAGAATAAAACTAGAAATTAATAACAAGAGAAATTTTGGAAACTATAGAGATATATAGATATTAAACAATATGTTCCTGAATGACCAGTGGGTCAATGAAGAAATTAAAAAGGAAATTGAACAATTTCTTGAAACAAATGATAAGAGAAACACAACATACCAAAACCTATGAGATACAGTGAAAGCAGTACTAAGAGGGAAGTTTGTAGCTAAAAGTGCCTACATCAAAGAAGAAGAAAAACTTTAAATAAAAAATCTAACAATGTATCTTACAGAATTAAAAAAGCAAGAGCAAACCAAACCCAAAATTAGTAGAAGAAAAGAAATAATAAAGATCAGCGCATAAATAAATGAAATTGAAATGAAGAAAACAATATAAAAGATCAATGAAAAAAAGTTCGGATTTTTGGAAAGTTAAAATTGGCAAACCTTTAGCTAGACTAAGAAAAAAAAAGAGAAGATTTAAAAAATTAGAAATGAAAAAGGAGACATTACAACTGATGCTGCAGAAATTCAAAGAATTATTAGTGGCTACTATGAGCAACTGTATGCCCATAAATTGGAAAATTGAGAAGAAATGGACAAATTGTTAGATACATACCATCTACCAAGATTGGACCAGGAAGAAATCCAAAACCTGAGCAGACCAATAACTGAGATCAAAGCTGTCATAAAAAGTCCCTCAGCAAAGAAAAGCCTAAGACCCTATGGCTTCACTGCTGAATTCTACAAAACATTTAAAGAACGACTATTAATCCTACTCATACTATTCCAAAAAATAGAGAAGGAGGGGATATTTCCAAACTCATTGTATGAGGCCATTATTACCCCGATACCAAATCCAGACAAAGACACATTTAAAAAGAGGTAAACTACAGGCCAATATCTCTGATGAATTGTGATGCAAAAATCCTCAACAAAATACTAGCAAACCGAATTCAACAATACATGAAAAATATCATTCATTATGACCAAGTGGGATTTATCTTTGGGATGCAAATGTGGATCAACATATGCAAATCAATCAATGTGATACATTATATAAACAGAATAAAGGATAAAACCCATATGATAAAAATCATTTCAATTGATGCTGATAAAAGCATTTGATAAAATTCAACATCCCTTCATGATAAAACCTGTTAAAAAACTGGGGCTAGAAGGAACATACTTCGACATAATAAAAGCCTACAACAGGCCCACAGCTAGTATCACAATGGATGGAGAAACACTGGAAATCTTTCCCCTAAGATTTGGAGCATGACAAAGATGTCCAATGCCACCACTGTTATTTCAACACAGTATGGGAAGTCCTAGCTAGAGCAATGAGACAAGAGAAATAAATAAACGGCATCCAAATTGGAAAGGAAGAAGTTAAATTGTCCTTGTTTGCAGGTGATATAATCTTATATTTGTAAAAACCTAAAGACACCACCAAAAAACTATTAGAACTCATAAACAAATTCAGTAAAGTTGCAGGATACAAGATCAACATACAAAAATCAGTAGCATTTCTATATGCCAACAGTGAACAATCTGAAAAAAATTTAAACTGTATACTCATTTACAATCACCACAAATATAATTACATATCTAGGAATTAACCAAAGAAGTGAAAGATCTCTCTATAATGAAAACTATAAAACACTGATGAAGGAAATTGAAGAGGACACCAAAATGAAAAAATATTCTGTGTTCATGGATTGGACTAATCAATATTCAATATTGTTAAGATGTCTGTACTACTCAAAGCAATCTACAAATTTAATGCAATTGCCATCAAAATACCAATGATATTCTTCACAGATATAGAAAAACAATCCTAAACTTCATATGGAACTGCAAAAGACCCTGAATAGCAAAGGCTATTCTAAGCAAAAAGAACAAAACTGGAGGAATCACATTACCTGACTTCGAATTATACTACGGAGTTATAGTAATCAAAACAGTATGGTACTGGCATAAAAACAGACACATAGACCAATGAAACAGAATAGAGAACCCAGAAACAAATCAACACACTTACAGAAAACCTATTTTCCACAAAGTTGCCAAGAATATACACTGAGGAAAGACAGCCTTTTCAATAAATGATACCAGAAAAACAGGACATCCATGTGCAGAAAAATGCATCTAGATATCTGTCTCTTACCATATACAAAAATCAAATCAAAATTAATTAAATGCTTAAATATAAGACCTTGAACTATGCAACTACTACAAGAAAACACTGGGGAAAATCTCCAACACATTGGATGGGCAAAAATTTCTTGAACAACACCCCACAAGCACAGGCAACCAAAGCAGACATGGACTAGCGGGATCACATCAAGTTTAAAAGCTTCTGTGCAGCACAGAAAACAATCAACAAAGTGGAGAGACAAACCACAGAATGAGAGAAAATATTTGCAAACTACTCATCTAACAAGGCGTTAATAACCAGAATACATAAGGAGCTCAAAGAACTCTATAGGAAAAAAGTGTAATATTCTGATTAAAAAAAATAAGCAAAACATTTGAATACACATCTCTCAAAAGAAGACATGCAAATGGCAAACAGGCATATGAAAAGATGCTCAACATCATTGATCATCAGAGAAATGCAAGTCAAAAGTACAATGAGATATCATCTCACCCCATTTAAAATGGCTTATATCCAAAAGAGAGGCAATAACAAATGCTGCTGAGCATGTGGAGAAAAGTGAAGCCTTGTACACTGTTGGTGGGAATGTAAATTAGTACAACCACTATGGAAAACAGTTCAGAGGTTCCTCGAGAAACTAAAAATAGAGCTACCATGTGATCCAGCAATCCCACTGCTGATTATATACCCAAAAGAAAGGAAATCAGGGCCAGGCGCAGGGGCTCACACATGTAATTCTAGCACTATGGGAGGCTGAGGTGGGCAGATCATGAGATCAGGAGTTCAAGACCAGCCTGGCCAACATGGTGAAACCCCATCTCTACTAAAGATAGAAAAAATTAGCCAGGCATGGTGGCGCAAGCCTGTAATCCCAGCTACTTAGGAGGCTGAGGCAAGAGAATCACTTGAACTCAGGAGGCAGACATTGCAGTGAGCTGAGATCACACCATTGCACTCCAGCCTGGGCGACAGGGTGAAACTCTGTCTCAAAAAAAAAAAAAAAAAAAAAAGAGAAAAAAAAAAAGAAAAAAGAAAGGAAATCAGGATATCAAAGAGATATGTGCATTCCTGTTTGTTGCAGCACTGTTCACAATAGCTAAGATTTGGAAGCAACCTAAGTGTCCATCAACAGATGAATAGATGAAGAAAATGTGGTTCATACAAAATTGAAGAAATGATGAAAAAAATGTGGTTCTACAAAATTGAAGATGTGGTTCTACAAAATTGAAGAAAGCCTATGTGACACATGGGATGCCAAAAAGCAATCAAAAGAGATCTAGACATCCAGGTATCTGATTCCCCAAATGGAAACAACCCAAAAAGGTCTTCAAGGCACATTATAGTAAAACTGTCAGAAGTCGAAGACAGATAATTCTAAAGACAGTAAGACAGTAGTCACATATAAAGGAACTCCATCAGACTAAAAGTGGATTTGTCAGCAGAAACCTTGTAGGTCAGGAGAGAATGGATGATATATTCAATGTGCCAAAAAACAAAAAATAAAAATTAAAAAAACTATTAGCCAAGAATATGATCCCTGGCAAAACTATCCTGCAAAAACAAAGGAGAAAAAAAATATTTCCCAGACAAGCAAAACAGAGGGAACTCATCACCACTAGATCAGCTCTACAAGAAATGCTTAAGGGAATCCTATACCTGGAAGTGAAAGGATGATATCTACCATCATGAAAACACACAAAAAATATAAAGTCACTGGTAGAACAAACACACATATGAAAAAGAGAAAGGACTCAACCATTACCGCTATAGAAAACCACCAACTTGCAATGATAAACAGTAAAAGAGAAACAAAGGAACAAAGCACATACAAAACAACTAGAAAATAATGAACAAAATCACAGGAACAAGTTCTCCCATATCAATAATCTTGAATGTAAATAAAAATTCCACTTAAAAGATATAAACTGGCTTAAAAAATTTTTCTAAATGACTGAACTACATGCTGCCTACAAGAAACTTAATTTACCTATAAAACACATATAGATTTAGAGATGGAAAAAGTTAATCCACATTAATGAAACTCAAAAGTGAGCAGTAGTAGTTATAATTATATCAGATAAAACAGACTGTAAGTTAAAAACCGTGAAAAGAGGCAAATAAGGTCATTATATAATGATAAAGAAATTAATTCTGCTGGGTGCGGTGGCTCACACCTGTAATCCCAGCACTTTGGGAGGCTGAGGCTGGTGGATCACCAGAGGTCTGGAGTTTGAGACCAGCCTGACCAACATGGAGAAACCCCATCTCTACTAAAAATTCAAAATTAGCAGGGTGTGGTGGCACATGCCTGTAATCCCAGCTACTTGGGAAGCAGAGGCAGGAGAATTGCTTAAAACCGGGAAGTGGAGGTTGCAGTGAGCCAAGATTGTCCCATTGCACTCCTGCCTTGGCAACAAGAGAGAAACCCCATTTCAAAAAAAAAAAAAAAAAAGAAAGAAATTAATTCAACAGAAGGATATAATAATTCTAAATATATATGCACCCAACACCAGAGCACCCAGATTCATATATTTAATGTTATCAGATCTAAAGGGAAAGACTTCAATACAATAAAAGTTGGGGACTTTAAGACCCCACTTTCAGCATTAGACAGATGACCTAGACAAAGAATCAACAAAGAAACATTGTGTTTAAATGGCACTTTAGGCCAAATGAACCTAACAGATATTTACAGAACATTTTATCTGTAAGCTCCTGAATACAGATTCTTCTCATCAGCACGTGGAACATTCTCTAGGATAGAACACATGTTATGCCACAAAACTAGTCTGAACACATTTTAAACAATTAAAATAATATCAAATATCTTTTCAGACCACAATAGAATAAAATGAGAAATCAATAACAGAAGAACTTTGAAAACTTTAAAATATGTAAATTAAACAACATACTCCTGAATGACCATTGGGTCAGTGAAGAAATTAAGAAGGAAATTTTAAAAACATTCTTGAACAAATGAAAATGAAGACACAACATACCAAAACCTATGGGATACATCAAAGGCAGTGCCAACAGGGAAGTTTATAGTAATACATGCCTATATTTAAAAAAAAGAGAAAGATTTCATATAAATAACCTAACAATGCACCTCAAGGAACTAGAAAAGCAAGAGAAAACCAAACACAAAATTAGTACAAGGAAAGAAATAATAAAGATCAGAGTAAAACTAAACAAAATTGAGACTAAAAAACATACAAAGTATCAATGAAATGAAAAGTTGTTTTGTGAAAAGACAAAAAGAAAATCAATAGACTGCTAGCTACACCCACCATGAAAAAAGGCGGGAAGACCCAAATACACAAAATCAGAAACAAAAAAGGATACATTACAACAGATACCACAGAAATACAAAAGGTCATCAAAGACTACCATGAACAGCTAAATGCTAACAAACTGGAAAACCCAGAGGAAATGGATAAATTCTATTTATGGACATATAGAACCTACCAAGATTGAATCAGAAAGAAAGAGAAAACCTGAACAAATCAATAAGAAGTAACAAGATTGAATCAGTAATAGAGTCTCCCAACAAAGTGAAGCCCAGGACGAAATGGCTTTATTGCTGAATTCTATCAAACTTATGAAGAATATCTAAGACTAATTCTCAAAACTATTCCACAAAATTGAAGAGGAAGGAATTCTTCCTAATTTATTCCATAAATTGGTAAATGCACACAGAAATGATCAATGTTCAAGTGATAGATATTTTTAAAACTGACTTAATTCTTACACATTGTTTGCATGTAACAAAATATCACATATACTACATAAATATGTATGAATATATGTATTAACAAAAATTACACAACAAAGACAAATTTAAAATCCTTATTCTGTATGCATCAATGTATGTATGTCTGTATGTGTGTTATCTTTCTTTTTCAAAAAGCTGGAACCAGTGTTTGGTTTTTTAATTCTCAAAGATGTAGCAAAAAGTTTAAGAATTGTCTTATTACCAGCTGGTCGCAGGGGCTCACGCCTGTAATCCCAGCACTTTGGAAGGACGAGGCAGGCAGACTGCCTGAACTCAGGAGTTCACAACCAGCCTGGGCAACATGGTGCAACCCCGCCTCTACTAAAATACAAAAAATTATCCAGGCATGCTGGCGTGCACCTGTAGTCCCAGCTACTCGGGAGGCTGAGGCAGGAGAATTGCTTGAACTTGGGAGGTGGAGGTTGCAGTGAGCCGAGACCATGCCACTGCACTCCAGCCTGGGCAACAGAGTGAGAATCCATCTCAAAAAAATTAAAAAAATTAAAAAAAGAATTGTCTTATTATCTTTTGCTCTTAATACAATTTGTTATGTGGGGAGGAGTTTTTGAGAACAGGCTTAAGCCTTCCAAGGCCCAGTAGAACACACAGTTAAATATCAGTAACTAACATTTGTACTTTAATCATGATCATAACAATTTAAGACACATTTTTATTAGCTACCTCTACTATAAATCTCACCAGAAAAGAATCTGAGTTTTGGTACCACTTATGAACAAAAATGTTTTCTTTTGGCTTTAACATTGCAACACACAGAATAGAAGTATTGTGTGTGCCATGCAACACACAGAATAGAAGTATTGTGTGTGCCATGAGACTTTTTTTTTTTTTTTTTTGAGACAGAGTCTCACTCTCTTGTCCAGGCTGGAATGCAGTGGCGTGATCTCGGCTGACTGCAAGCTGTGCCTCCTGGGTTCACATCATTCTCCTGCCTCAGCCTCCCGAGTAGCTGAGACTACAAGTGCCCACCATCACACCCGGCTAATTTTTTGCTATTTTTAGTGGAGACGGGGTTTCACCATGTTAGCCAGGATGGTCTCGATCTCCTGACCTCATGATCCACCTGCCTCAGCCTCCCAAAGTGCTGGGATTACAGGTGTGAGCCACCACACCTGGCCGAGACTTTTTAGATATATATCAGATTAGCATAATAACTAATTTCAAAGGAGAAAATTGGGGGAAAGTATGCATTAAAAAACCCTGACCTAGAATACATCTGATCAACTCAAAAAGTATCTATTTTCAAGGTTTTGTGACAAGTTTTCTGGAGTAGAGAAGAAAACTAGGCAATACCATTCAGGACATAGGCATGGGCAAGGACTTCATGACTGAAACACCAAAAGCAATGGCAACAAAAGCCAACATTGACAAATGGGATCTAATTAAACTAAACAGCTCCTGCACAGCAAAAGAAACTTATAATCAAAGTGAACAGGCAACCTACAGAATGGCAGAAAATTTTTATAATCTATGCATCTGACAAACGGCTAATATCCAGAATCTACAAAGAACTTAAACAAATTTATGGGAAAAAAACAACCCTATCAAAAAGTGGGCAAAGGATATGAACAGACACTGCTCAAAAGAAGACATTTATGTGGCCAACAAACATATGAAAAAAAGCTCATCATCACTGGTCATTAGAGAAATGCAAATGAAAACCACAGTGAGATACAATCTCATGCCAGTTAGAATGGCAATCATTAAAAAGTCAGGCAACAACAGATGCTGGAGAGGACGTGGAGAAATAGGAGCAGCTTTTACACTGTTGGTGGGGGTGTAAATTACTTCAACCATTGTGGAAGACAGTGTGGTGATTCCTCAAGGATCTAGAACCAGAAATACCATTTGACTCAGCAATCCCATTACTGGGTATATACCCAAAGGATTATAAATCATTCTACTATAAAGACACATGAACATGTATGTTTATTGCCACACTGTTCACAATAGCAAAGACTTGGAACCAACCCAAATGCCCATCAATGATAGACTGGATAAAGAAAATGTGGCACATATACACCATGGAATACTATGCAGCCATAAAAAAGGATAAGTTCATGTCATTTGCAGGGACATGGATGAAGCTGGAAACTATCATTCTCAGCAAATTAACATAGAAATAGAAAACCAAACACCACATGTTCTCATTCATAAGTGGGAGCTGAACAATGAGAAAACATAGACACAGGGAGGGGAACATCACACACTGGGGCCTGTCAAGGGGTGGGGACCTATGGGAGGGATAGCATTAGGAGAAATACCTAATGTAGATGATGGGTTGATGGGTGCAGCAAACCATGTGGTACATGTATACCTATGTAACAAACCTGCATGTTTTGCACATGTATCGCAGAACTTAAAGAAAGTATAATATAAAGAAAATTATTTTAACAAACTTACTTGAAATGTTTGCAAAACTGCTTGGAAAAGCTAAGCTAAAATTTCTTAAGAAAGAAAGAAGCTGGAAAAAAAAAGAGCAGTAGCAAGACTGATGAAATAAAAACTTCTGCTCAGAGTCAAGTATGAAGTGGCATTAAAGAACAAAAGCTCTGAAGTTGAACAAACTAGAGTTTTAATTCTAGGTCCATCATTTGGTTTCTGTATTATTTAATCTTTGTTCTTCAGTTTTCTTATTGTTAAATGGATAAAATATGTATTAATACCGGTCAGGATTTCACATATTTAAATGAAAAGTACTTTACATAGTATATTGCATATAATAAACTGTCAGTAAATGGTAATGATCTTGATGATACTATTTTGGAGAAAGCAAGGCAAGAATAGGGCAGTGTTTTCTACAACTGGCTCATCAATTCTCAGTCTTCACTCTCTACCTATTATGATAGAACTCCAGGGAGTGGAACCTAGAAATGTACATTTTTTTTAAAAGGTCCTGGTGACTGTGTTAATAGGTTAATTTTGAGGCCATTAGAATTTTGTATAGGTTGCTGGCGTTCTACTGACTTTTGTGATGTGAAAGACACCACAACTGCAAAATGTCTCAAAGTAACCAAGTAAAGAACTTGTGGGTGAATCATTACCTGAGCTCCTTCTTTACACCTGTGTGCATCTCTAGACCTGGTGTAGAGGTTACCCTCCAGCTATACACAAAGCTAGTATGCTAATTTAAATAATCTCTTTAGTGAAAAAATAGACAGGTGTTAACATTCTCTGTAAGACTTATAAACACATTGAAAAAGCAAATAACTAAGCCTATGTTGATTCATAAACAATATGTCTAACCTCTGAAAATATCACCAGGCTATGAGCGGACTGAGACTCAGTGCAACCTGAGGCACAACTTGCAAACTCCACTTACTTTCGTGTTCCCATTAGTGGTTCTCTAATCCTATTCTGGAGAGCTATATGCCACGAAGAGGCCACAACCCTAATCCTGACTCTGCAGTTTTCTGGCAGACAAGGTGGATTCATGGACACTTCCCTGCATCTTTAATTGGATAAGACTCAGCTCTGGGGTGTCAATGAATGTGAACTGGATTGTAAAGTAGAGAAAACAAATGAAATTGCTTCACTTGTAAGAAATGGCAGTGAAGATTCCTGAAGCTCTTCCCAAGTCCATGTAATGTATTTATTTTAGGTACTTTTGTAATACTTGTATTCTCTGGACTCAATGTTGGTCACACGTTCTGAGATGTATTCTATAAAGGAGCATCACCTCCTTTGATAGACTCCAGATTACCGTTCAGAGCAAGACATTGCATTATATGATGCACAATTTTAAAAAGTCAATTGATCTCTGGGAGACTGACAGAGGGAAATAGACTATAACCCCTTAGCAGGACTTTTTGGGGCACAGCAATGACAAGACAATAACAATAATAATAATAATGTAACCTTATGCAAAACTTTATAATTTATAAAAAGCATTGCAGAGGCTGGGTGCAGTGGTTCACACCTGTAATCCCAGCACTTTGGGAGGCCAAGGCAGGTGGATCACAACAAGGTCAGGAGTTTGAGACTAGCCTGGCCGGCATAGTGAAACCCTGTTTCTACTAAAAATATGAAAAATTAGCCAGGCGTGGTGGTGGGTGCCTGTAATCCCAGCTACTTGGGAAGCTGAGGCAGGAGAATCATGTGAACCTGGGAGGCGCAGGTTGCAGTGAGCTGAGATGGTGCCATTGCACTATAGCCTGGTGACAGTGCAAGACTCCGACTCAAAAAAAAAAATTGCAAATGTGGATTTACAGTTTGAGTTTTGAGAAACCTTATTTTATTTAGTTTGATATCTATAATCAAAAATAAAACAAAAAGGACAACATTAAGAAATTACTTACCTAAATATACAGATATCAACTATTGAAGTTAGATTTTGATTTCCAATTCTCAATTCACTTCATGATTTTAAGTATAGTATTTTCACTGTAAAGGTCATTTGATCACAATTTATATGTAGTAGGGAAATATTAGCTGACTGAAACCTTTTGATGTTGTTCCAAAATCAAATGTGATAGTTCCTTTACAGAAGGTTTTACTGAATTGGGTGGAGGTGCTAATTAATTGAGGCCTGAAGTAGGAGGGAACATCTTATTACAGATCTTAATGTGTCCACACAGAAGTATTATTTATTGGTTTCAACAATGCTTTCTCAAGGTGTAGTTAGAAAAAATAAATGACTATATTTAACACAAAGATGATATTGCAAAGTCTCTTTCATGAGGAAGAAGAGCAAGTGGAAAGCTTTATATGAAATCTTCAACCATAATTAGAGAGGTAATAATAAAATTCCTACTGAATACATAGGAGGAGATACCAGTTCAATAATAATTACATAGTGTGCCTTAATAGCACTCTACAATCACTAATTAAATAATCCAAATATCTTTCCTATGAAGTAGGGTGAGTATTGTCAATCTTGTTTTGTCAATGAGAAAATAAAATGCAGAGTGGTTCCATGACCTGCCCAAAGTCATACAAGTGAGTTATGGCAAATTGAGATTAGAATCCACAGCTCTGATTCTGTTATTTCTAGAAATCATTAATCTTCTCTATCCCAGTTTTTGGGCTAAAATATTGTTTTTTATGTTTCACAATTATTATTATTTCTGATTGTTTTTTAAAAAAAATGCCACCCCATTGTATGTAGAGCTGATTTCTTCTGTCTAATTTAAGAACTTGCTAGACATTCACTAGACTGTCATGATTCTATGGCTATGCATCTATTTTCTGATAGGTATGGAGGGGACTAAAGGAGATGACATGAGAGGTGTAGAGAAAATAATGAGATTTACATTATAAGATATGCATACACATACAAATACATGAGTATGTTTGCACACATCTTAGATTGTAAAAACACACATATCTACACGTGTATATTCTATGTGACCCATAAAGTCTCCCAGAATGTACTAATGACTGTTTTGAACTGAAATTACTGGGGAATGAAATAAAGCCACCCAAAAATATTTGTGGAAGTAAATTAGACAAGAGCTACCAGCTATCTTAGCCTGAACCAGATATAATAGAAAAACTATTTTGGTTCTGGTTCCATTGTTGACATACTCCTTTAACCCCATTATCTTTAGGATGATATCTAACCAGAGAAGTAAATATTGTACTAGTAGATTCTCATGGTGCTGATAAAGACATACCTGAGACTGGGTAATTTATAAAGAAAAAGAAGTTTAATGGACTCACAGTTCCACATGGCTGGGAAGGCCTCACAACCATGGCAGAAGGTGAAAGGCACATCTTACATGGAGGTAGACAAGAGTGAATGAATGCCAAGTGAAAGAGGCTTCCCCTTATAAAACTGTCAGATCTCTTGAGACTTATTCACTACCACAAGAACAGTATGGAGAAAACTACCCCCATGATTCAATTATGTCTCACTGGGTACCTCCTACAACACGTGGGAATTATGGGAGCTACAATTCAAAATGAGATTTGGGTGGGGACAAAGCCAAACCATATCATTCTGCCCCTGGCCCCTCCCAAATCTCATGTCCTCACATTTCAAAACCAATCATGCCTTCCCAACAGTCTCCCAAATTCTTAACTCATTTCAGTATTAACTCAAAAGTCCACAGTCCAAAGTCTCATCTGAGACAAGGCAAGTCCCTTCCGCCTGTGAGCCTGTAAAATCAAAAGCAATTTAGCTACTTCTTAGATACAATGGGGGACAGGAATGGATTCTCCATTCCAAATGGGAGAAATTGGCCAAAATGAACCCCCACACAAGTCCAAAATCCAGCAGGGAAGTCAAATCATAAAGCTCCAAAATGATCTCCTTTGACTCCATGTCTCATATCCAAGTCATGCTGATGCAAGGGTGGGCTCCCATGGTCTTGGGCAGCTCCACCCTGTGGCTTTGGAGGGTACAGCCTCCCTCCTGGCTGTTTTCATGGGCTGATGTTGAGTGTCTGTGGCTTTTCCATGTGCACAGTGCAAGCTGTTGGTGAATCTACCATTCTGGGATCTGGAGGATGGTGGTCCTCTTCTCAGAGCTTTACTAGGCAGTGCCCCAGTGGGGAATCTCTGTGGGGGCTCCCACCCCACATTTCCCTTTCACACTGCCCTAGCAGAGGTTCTCCATGAGGGCCCCACCCCTGCAGCAAACTTCTGCCTGGGCATCCAGGCATTTCCATATGTCCTCTGAAATCTAGGCAGACCTTCCCAAACCTCAATTCTTGACTTCTGTGCACCCACAGGCTCAACATCATGTGGAAGCTGCCAAGCCTTGGGGCTTGCACCCTCTGAAGCCACAGCCTGAGCTATACCCTGACCCATTTTAGCCATGGCTAGAGTGCTGGGATGCAGGGCACCAAGTCGCTAGGCTGCACATAGCAGGAGTCCCTGGGCCTGGCCCATGAAACCATGTTTCCCTCCTATGCCTCTGGGCCGTGATGGGAAGGGCTGCTGTGAAGACCTCTGACATGCCCTGGAGACATTTTCCCCATTGTCTTGGTGATTAACATTTGGTCTCTCGTTACTTATGCAAACTTCTGCAGCCAGCTTGAATTTCTCCTCAGAAAATGAAATTTTCTTTTCTATCTCGTCAGGCTGCCAATTTTCTGAACTTTTATGCTGTTTCCCTTTTAAAACTGGATGCTTTAAACAGCACCTAAGTGAACTCTTGAATGCTCTGCTGCTTAGAAATTTCTTCTGCCAGATACTTTAAATCATCTCCCTCAAGTTCAAAGTTCCACAAAGTTCTAGGGCAGGGGCAAAATGCCACCAGTCTCTTTGCTAAAACACAGCAAGAGTCACCTTTACTTCAGTTCCCAACAAGTTTCTCATCTCCATCTGAGACCACCTTAGCCTGGATTTCACTGTCTACATCATTATCAGCATTTTAGTCAAAGCAAGTCAAAAAGTCTCTAGGAAGTTACAAACTTCCCCACATTTTCCTATCTTCTTCTGAGCCCTCCAAACTGTTCCAGCCTCTGTCTGTTGCCCAGTTCCAAAGTCATTTCTATGTTTTTGAGTATTTTTACAGCAGTGCCCCACTACCCAGTACCAATTCATTGCATTAGTTTGTTCTCATGCTGCTGATAAAGACATGCCTGAGACTGAGTAATTTACAAAGAAAAAAAGGTTTAATGGACTCACAGTTTCAGGTGGCTGGGAAGGCCTCACAATCATGGTGGAAGGTGAAAGACATGTCTTACATGGAGGCAGCCAAGAGAGAATGAGAACCAAGTGAAAGAGGTTTCCCCTTATAAAACCATCAGATCTCGTGAGGCTTATTCACTACCATGAGAACAGGATGGGGGAAACCACCCTCCATGATTCAATTGTCTCCCACTGGGTCCCTCTCACAACACATCGGAATTATGGGAGCTACAATTCAAGATGAGATTTGGGTGGGGACATAGCCAAAGAGCACTGGTTTCAGAGTCCAAGAACTGCTGTTTAAGGCCCAGCTTCACTGTGTAAGATTGGAGAGCCTCCTTAACCATTCATTTTCCTCAAATGTAGCATTAAGTAGGTTAAGGATCACGACAAGATATGTCCTGCTAAAAATCTGCACATAGGCTGTTTACTGATACATAACATAGTTGGCACTGAGGGCCCTGTTGAATTACTGAGCCCCTTCCTTCAACCCAATTCCCCTACTCCTTCATCCATCATGAAGCTTCCCTCTTATTACATCATGTGGTCTGAGGATCCTATAGGATAATGCACAGGAATTCTTTATAAACCTAAGTGGGGCTGCAGGGGATAGGATGTAAATATTTGTTGTTAGCAAAGGTGAAGTGGTATAAAGTCAAAACCAGAAAGGGGTGCAAAATTATGCCCATGATAGCCAATAAGAAACTTTTATGCAACCACTGAAATTCTTGTGGCTTCTAAGATGAAGCATATATTTTGAGTAAACTTCAAAGTAATTTAGTTGTAATATATTAAGCCCCTAGTAGACATGTGCATTTTCCACATGCAGGACACAAATTATTTTACTGAGTTTTTAAAAATCCATTATACCTTGTTTAAAACCTCTAGCAATAAGGGCAAGATATATTTTGAGTGCTCATCTATAACCACAAAATTTCCTCTCAGAAAACTTAACTTCTGCCTTCAATTATCAGAGTCAGCGGAGAAAGTTTAACTTTACATGGCATTTTCTTTCCTTTTATTTTTCAAGTTAGGAGAGATTTTGAACTTATAGTAAAGTAATAATAATAGCAAATACTCATACCAGTATCTGTGTGCCAGGTTTTGTCCTAGGCACTTTACATGTATCAAGCCATTGCATTTTTACGACAACCATTCTAATACACCAATTTTCCTCATTTTACAGGTGAGAAAAGTGAAGCCTAAAGTTACACAGCTAGTAAGTGGCAGAACTGGAATTTGAATGCAGCTTGTTTGGCTCTAGTTTAGGTTCTTTTTTTTTTTTTTTTTTTTTTTTTTGAGACAGAGTCTCACTCTGTCACCCAGGCTGGAGTGCAGTGGCATGATCTCAGCTCACTGCAAGCTCCGCCTCCTGGGTTCATGCCATTCTCCTGCCTCAGCCTCCCAAGTAGCTGGGACTACAGGCTCCTGCCACCACGCCCAGCTAATTTTTTTATTTTTTATTTTTAGTAGAGACAGGGTTTCACTGTGTTAGCCAGGGTGGTCTCGATCTCCTGACCTTGTGACCCGCCCACCTCGGCCTCCCAAAGTGCTGGTATTACAGGCATGAGCCACCACGCCTGGCCTAGTTTGGGTTCTTAAGTGCTTCATGATTCCACCACTTTGTACAAACATAACATAACCCTCCAAATCTGATAAATGTTAACATTTGGCATATTAGAAGCAGATTAATTTCTTTCTTTCTTTCCTTTTTTTTTTTTTTTTTTTTTGACACGGAGTCTCACTCCGTTACCCAGACTGGAGTGTGGCGGCACAATGAAACCTCTGCTTCCCGGGTTCAAGAGATTCTCCTGCCTGAGCCTCCCGAGTAGCTGGGATTACAGGTATGAGCCACCACACCTGGCTAATTTTTGCATTTTTAGTAGAGACCGGGTTTCACCATGTTGACCAGGCTGGTGTTGAACACCTGACCTCAGGTGATCCACCCGCCTTGGTCTCCCAAGGTTCTGGGATTACAGGCATGAGCCACCATGCTCAGCCCAGATTACTTTCTTCTTTGGATGGTGGCAAGATTATAAACAGAACAGAGCCAGTTGACCCATACTTTGTGCCCCTTCCTGAACCCATTGTTCTTAATAGAGCATTTCCAATGAGCCAGCATTAGTCAGGAAAGCATTAGTTTCTCATCAATGGCATAGTGTGTCTTTGAAAATTCATGCCTGAAAATCCTACAAGTATGTGAGAAAATATGATTTTTAAAAGTTGAATTATGGGTTAGATATTTTAAAATGCTAACATGTTGCAAATTTTGCTTAAAAATGTATTCTTCATCAGACATTTACCTTTAACTGAAGGAAAAAATATGGACAGTACTGTATGGGATTCATAACCAATGCTGCCTGATTATTTTCACAATACATCATCATAATAAACTCCTTGATTCAGTTATCTTCTTTCAAGGTACGAATTCTCTTATGGGCTTTGCAGTGGTATTCAATAGCAAGTGTATTATTGTACGTGTTTTTGTATAATTCCAATAGTGGATTTAAGAGTTAAGATTTAAGAATTTCCATAATACCTCACTGTTCTGTATAGCAAATGGTTTTCTTGCATCAGAAAAAAATCCACATTAACCTTTAAAATAAGATTTTTAAGATTTGTTGAAGCCCTTAATTTACTATCTTTCCTAGTTCTTTTAAAACTCTTGTCAAAATAATTTTAGCATGCTGCCAAGCTAAAGCAAAGTTTTATTGGGCTGTTTAGTAGTTCGTTTACTTACTTACTTACTTACTTACTTACTTACTTATTTATTTTTTGAAGTGAAATTTCACTGTTGTTGCCCAGGCTGGAGTGCAATGGCGCGATCTCGGCTCACTGCAACCTCCACCTCCCAGGTTCAAGTGATTCTCCTGCCTCAGCCTCCCAAGTAGCTGGGATTACAGGCGCCCAGCTAATTTTTTGTATTTTTCGTAGAGATGGGGGTTTCACCATGTTGGCCAGGCTGGTCTCAAACTCCTGACCTCAAGTGATCTACCCGCCTCGGCCTCCCAAAGTACTGGAATTACAGGAGTGAGCCATTGCACCCGGCCAGGTTAACAGTTAGTTTAATACCTACAATTCAGTGACTTCTGAATGTGAAATAAAAACTTACTTTTGCAACACACAGATTCAAGCAGCATCTTAATCACATATATTATCAAATTATTCAACAAATATTTATCAAGCTTCAATTCCAGGCACTTTTCTATATATAGGGATACCGCCGTGAACAAAACCTGCCCTGTTGAGCTTACATTCTAGTGGGGGCAGGAGGGTTGCATTTTATAGGATTTTTCTGTCATCAGGAGGGTGGTCAGCTCTGTCTTTGGTGTCCATTAATAAAATGAGTTAGTTTCTGCTATGGTTTGAATGTTTATGTTCCTCTAAAATTGCTGCGTTAAAACCTAATCAGCCAAGTGATGGTATTAAAAGATGAGGGTCTTTGGGAGGTGATTAAATCATGAGAGCAGAGACCTCATGGATGGGATTAATGCCCTTAGGAAGGAGGCTTGAGGGAACTTGTTAGACCGTTTTGACCTTCTACCAGAAAAGGAGGAGCAGTTTATTTTGCAGCTTCTTGTATGACAGAAAGACTAATGTGAGGAAGTTTTGAAACAGGTAAATGCTGCCAACCATATTTTTAAACAGTACACAGTTTAGGCAGGAGTTTTTAATCTGCTCTCTCTGGCTGGGCTTCACGGATCAGTAAAATCTTTTACATTACAAAGAAAATTTTATGTACATCTTCATTCCTCTCTTTGATCAGATTATTAAGGGAGTTCAGTCTTTCTTAAGTAAGGCCATTGTTGCTATTTTGGGTGGAATCATGCTTTTTTGTGAGGGGCTGTCCCAGGTTTTGCAAGACATATAGCATCATTGGAAGTCTGTACAATATTTTAAATGCAAGTAGTAACCTCTAGTCTTTGTGACAACCCCAAACAACCCACATATTCACAAATGCCGTCCAGGGGCGCTTGGATTGAAAAATCGCTGAACGTTACGTATTCCCAAAGAAGATTGAGGAGAGCACTGTTTTCTAAAGCTTTGACTGCCACAGTGTTGAAAGATTTTTTCTTGCTTATGGGATGATCTACTTACAGAGAATAGATGGATGGGACTGGAAACCTCAATTAGGTGGATTAACAGGTATTGTGGGAGTACCTGAGAAAGAGAAGTGTAGAAAGAAGGCATCAAAATGAGGTATCTGACTTTAAGTTCAGATGTTCAAGCAGTTCTAGATGATGACAAAGTTCAACTGTGGCCATGGAAGTGAATGGCTCATGTGGGTGGAGATGAATATCATTAGAGATGAAAAGGTCAAGGCATAAAACGACCCATGTAGTTAGATGAGTTATTCATATGTGGATTGAAAAGACTCAGAATAGTGGCAGGGCTTGAAATGAAAGAGAATTGTGCTAGGTAATAGAACTTTAAAACGTGAAGCTGACATCTGACATTTGAAAAGCTGTTCAACATCTCCAATAATCACACAAATACAAAGTAAAGAATAATTGGGTTCTATTTTTTTGCCAGTTTGATAAACTTAAAAGATTGATAATATATATTACCTACTGGGGACAAAGGAGACAAATTGGCACTCATGCATTACTGTAGGAAATGCTACGATCTTTTTGGAAGAAGATCTGGCAATGTATATTAATTCTTCCATTCCACTCTTGAGAAGCTATTCTGCAGAAATACACTTAGCAGCATGGAAGCCACGTAGACAAAGCTGTCTATTGCAGTCTTGATAGCAGTATTACAAAAAACTGGAAACAATTAAGTTACCGATCAACAGTGGAACAGTGCACCACCTTATAAAGTAGTAGGCACTTACAAAAAGAACAAGTTAGAAACAAATGTTTCAAAAGAAAATATTTATAATATATTACGCAAAATGTTTTTAAGTTACAGAATTATGTGGAGTAAACAGAAGTAAATAAATTCTATACATGTTGGTATGAAAATAGAAAAAGTGCCAGATGCAGTGGCTCACGCCTGTAATCCCAGCACTTTGGGAAGCTGAGGTGGGTGGATCACGAGGTCAGGAGTTTGACACCAACCTGGCCAACGTGGCAAATCCCCGTCTCTACTGAAAAAAAAAATACAAAAATTAGCCAGGGGTGGTGGCGGGCGCCTGTAATCCCAGCTACTCGGGAGGCTGAGGCAGGAGAATCGCTTGAACCTGGGAGGCGGAGGTTGCAGTGAGCCGAGATCATGTCATTGCACTCCAGCCTGGGTGACAAGAGCACGACTCTGTCTCAAAAAAAAAACAACAACAACAAAAAAGAAAATAGAGAAAGGTATGAATGCTTACCAATTTGTTCACATGGCATATAAGATTGAAGAGAAGAGAGATTATGAGTGCTTTCCTTATACATCTTGACTTTTTTAAAACCTGTTTTAAGTATGCTTATTACTTTTACCATTGAAAATAAAACTATCATAATGAGCAAAACAATCCGTTTCCTCAAAAGAGATTCATTTTTTTCTGTAAAGGGATAATAGAAGTATACAAATAAATTAAAAGGCAGAACAATTGATGAGCCCTGAAAGAGATGAATGAATTAATAGTTTCTTGAGAACATAATCTAAATTAAGAGCTCTTAGCACTTTTCTCATACCTCACAATATTTCTAAGGAAAAAAAAAAACCTATTCACATTTTCATTCAGATGTTCATGTAGAGGTTTTTCTATAGTGAGATCTACCTTGTGGAAAATTTTCTTCTTTAACCCCTGTGTTAGGGGTATATTCAAATATTTTTTAAAAATTACTTTAGAATGTCATAATCTCTAGTTTTGTAACAATTGTAAAACAGTCTTTAGAAATTAATAGGCACTCCCTAACACGTCTTGTTTCATTGTCTGAGAAGTATCCCTAAAACTATTCACAGCGTCTTTAGGTACTGCCTGGAACCAGAGTAGTGTTTTACCAAACACAGCCCATCTCTAGCCTTTGGCTATAGATACAGTATTACACGTTATGAAAATAGATAAAGAAAAATAAGAAACAGAAGGCGTATGATAGGAATGAATCTCAACGAAAGTGATAAAAAATTGGTGCATGTGAATAGTGTGCTTTGCAGAACCTGGGGTATAGAAACAACTCCTTCATCACAAATTGTGATAGTATTACTGTTTTTTTTCTCCACCCATTTTAAGCTAATGCATTATGTTAGCAGCTATGAACCTGGGAGTCATCAGTGAACTCCACCCCTTACTTCCAGTTTCACAAGAACCATCAGTAGGTGGATAGGTGTGCAGTAGGGTGGTGGCCCTGTCACATCCATCATGCCCCTGCCAGTCCAGTTGTTGAGCCAACAGGAGGCTGCAATGCTATAAGGAATAAAGGATAACTTCTACCCAACTTATTATCTTCAGCTAAACACAGTTTGAAACTTCACTTGTTACATGATATTGTAAGAGCATTGACTTTGGAATCAAATCCCAGCTTTAGAGTTTCTAATTGTATGATTTGGAATGTTATTTTCCCCTCCTATCATTAGTTTCTCTGCCTGTAAAAATAGGGCTTACACCAGCTTCATAGAGTTTTTGTAAAGATAAAGTGAGAAAATATGTGAAAAGCTCCTAGTACAAAGCATGCTCAGAAAATATTGACTCTAGGCCGGGCATGGCAGCTCACACTTGTAATCCTAGCACTTTGGGAGGCCAAGGCAGAAGCATCCCTTGAGCCCAGGAGTTTGAGACCAATGTGGGCAACACAGGGAGACCCAGAAAGAAAGAAAGAAAAAAAGAAAGAAAGAGAGAGAGAGGGAAGGAAGGAAGGAAGGAAGGAAAAGAAGGAAGGAAGGAAGGAAGGAAGGAAGGAAGGAAGGAAGGAAGGAAGGAAGGAAGGAAAGAAGGAAGGAAGGAAAGAAAGAAAGAAAAAAAAAGAAAGAAAGAAAAGAAAGGAAGGAAGGAAAGAAGGAAAGAAAAAAGAAATAAAGAAAGAAAGAAAAAAGGAAGGAAGGAAGAAAAAGAAAGAAAGAAAGAAAGAAAGAAAGAAAGAAAGAAAGAAAGAAAGAAAGAAAGAAAGAAAGAAAGAAAGAAAACAAAGAGAAAATATTGACTTTATATCCCGTTGTCTACTTGGCTTGCGCTGTCTGACACTGGCCTCTAAATTTAATGCTTGTCTCACTATCTAGTTAACTTCCTTTCTGTCCTTCCTGGCCCTTTTGCTTCTCTAAACGGATTTTCTTTTCTCTGGAACAATTTTTCTTTCTTAAATATTGTGCCCCTTTAAAGTTATAGCCACTAGAGGGCTATCAAACAAGATCCAATCCACTCTCCCTGACCACATTTGGAATCAGACGGTGGGATTAAGTAATCACAAAATGTTGAAAAAACTTTAAAAAGCATCTAACTCCTAACTTTAAGAATAAGGAAACTAGATATTTAAACAAACACAAACAGGTAATTGTTATGTTTTTCAAATCACTAGGCCTCTCTATAAATCTATAGTTAAAAAATAAATTTTATGTTATTTTAAAAGTTTTCTGACTTTCAAACTACTTATTAAAAAAGACATATGTGAGGGCAAATAAATCCATTAGTATCAAAGGTAGTTTGTAGATTATTTTTGTTAATTCACTTCAAATAAAGTCCAAATATAAATCTACATAAAATCTACAAATAGTCCAAAATAAATCTACATAGTCAACATATTCAATTAAAAATGTATAATCTCTAAATTCGAAATATCTTAGATAAATTTTTTTTGCTTTAACATTCAACGAATTGAAATTTGTCTGTACTTAGATATCCAAGCAACTTGATACTGTAATCTCTTAATTTTCAACACTTATTCATTCTAAAATATACACAAACTATGGCAAGTGTTTATACTTACCTGGAAACTAATACAAAATATAATGCCATAATTGAAAAATAGCCTTAAGTAAATACTACATGCTATTGAAAGTATAAATTAAAAATTTAAACAATAAAGAAATGAAGCCAGGCGCGGTGGCTCATGCCTGTAATCCCAGCACTTTGGGAGGCGGAGGCAGGCAGATCACTTGAGGTCAGCAGTTTGAGACCAGCCTGGCCAACATGGTGAAAACTGTCTCTACTAAAAACATAAAAATTAGCTGGAAATCACTTGAACCTGGCAGGCGAGGCTGCAGTGAGCCGAGATCGCGTCACTGCACTCCAGCCTGGGCGACAGAGTGAGACTCCGTCTCAAAAATAAATAAATAAAATAAAATAAAGAATGAATGAAAATTCCATGTAAAATACACAGTCCAGAAGAAACCTTATATATTTGTTCATCTACTTTTCACACATATACACAGAGGCCATGTGTCCAGAAAGATGTTTTCTATTTCACTTTTATTTGTTCTCTACATCATTCTCTCATTTAAAAAATGTTGCTTCGATATTTTTGAGACTGTATCAGACCCCAGACAATTCTACCACAGAAACTCTGGTGGCACTGAGAGTTTTGACTGTGTCTTAGATCTGCAGTAGAGGGGCCTGAGCAGCCAGAAGCTCCCAAATATGGAAGGGTCAAATATATTCTCATGCTTAAGTTATATTTTAAGAAAAGGCACATATAAACTCTTCATAAACTGGTTCTTATATTTGGCAAAATTAAGCTAACACTTTTATATACATTGAACATGCTAAATTCTGATTTTAACGGGAACCAATGACTATACTGTGGAATTCTTGGCTTTAGTAAAATGGGGAGGAGAGTTTTTGTTGTTGTTGTTGTTGTTTGTTAAACAGATATTTGTTTAGGTGCTTAGAGCATTTTAGGAATCGTATACAAGAAACTTAACTGGACAACCTTGAGAGGTGAGCTGAAGGAGAAAAAGTTCACTTTCCATCCCCCTAAATGTTTACTTTTCATTTTACACCCCTGTGTTCCATTTTGATTGAGTGTGTGTGTTTGTTTTTTGGCCAGCAGCATCACCTTTATAAAAAGGACCAATTAATTTGGTTAGGCTAAAAACCTTCTGGTTTGAGCCTTGCATTGCAAACACTACCCATGATAAAGCTTTATGTATATTATCTCACATCTTCGTTGTCAAGTAGATGTGACTAATACTGGACTCCCCAGGCTACCCTCCATTACCAAATGTGCCTAAACTTGGAGGCTGCTTGAGGCCGCTCTCTCTTTGTGCCTCATTTCCTGAGTCCTCTTTTTTTTTTTCTCTGTGTGCACTCACTCCACTGGTGATCTCACCCTGCCCTCTGACTCTTAGGAGATTGTCCGAATTTCCTAGACCCCCTCCGCACTCTAGACACACACATGCATTGCACCTACCTCTTCAAAAGCTCCACTTGGATATCAGGTAGACACCTAAAATTCAACT